>NW_028289226.1:478851-638468 GCF_059628265.1 Tinamus guttatus | reverse complement strand
CAGCATGTTGCATAGGTTTTGTCTGTGTTTGATCTTATTTGGCAGGGTCGAATCATTCCAGAGAAAAATCAAGTCTTGAAAATGTTCAAAAGTCTAGGTACTATTCTTTCACTTTTCATTTCTCATCTTTCTTTTTTTCCTCATTTGGTATGACTTTTTATTGTATTTAATTTTATGTCCTTATTTTTTCTACACTCTTTTCTTCAGCCTGGTACTGAACTCTGAATCTCAAGGCATTTTTGCTCTTTTTTTTTTTTTTCTTTTTATGCTAGTATTCAGGACTATCACTTCTCACTCCTGAAAATCCGCATGGGATTCTTCTGCACCTGAGTGGCTGTCTGGCTGAGTGAGGAAGGACTGTCATTCAGGTAAACCTGCTAGAAATTGGGAGCTGGAGCCTAATATGTTGAGTTAGAGGCTTAATTCCCAAATGTTTGTCCTTACCACCCTGCTTACCACCCATCTTCTGTCACCCATACCTGTAAAGACTTCAAGTTCATCCGTACCTGCTTTCCAGTGTGATAGGGCTGAGGTGCCACGGTTGGCCCAGAAGTATTGAGCTTATCTGACTCACTCCTTGAAAATCCTCCTGTAAGTATCTCGTTGGGTCATTCACTCGAGATGCTCAATGGGTAGACACACTCTAATAACACTGAGCTGCTGCAGAAATGTGCAGTGATGCCAATGGTGGCACTGGGGTGCATCCTCCAAAAGAGTATTTAGGGAGTATTTTTGCCTTGCATGCAAGGAGATGCCTTTCTGCAGGCCTAAGTGCTGAGGCAGGCAGAGTGACAGGCACACCTTTATCCTCATGCTTTCTCCTTTGCTCAGGTCAGGCAGGTTCTCCCTCTGTGTTCTGGCTTTGTAGTTGCCCTTGTAAGCATGTAAATCATCTTATGAAGTACAGTGGGAGTCTAGGTATCTGCTTCAGGGCTGATGCTACTAAGTGGCTAAAGAATGAGAACTGGGCATGGAAAATGTTGCCCCATCATCTAGTTTGATAGGATAACAAAGGGTTTCAGCAGGTTTAGTTGTGTATGTAGCTACCATTGCTGTATTTGGTAGCCCTTTGGAAAAATCACGTCTGAAATATGCTTGGTGATTTTGTTGATTTTTGGTTTTAACATGTGCAGCGTGATTGCTACAACAGTCTTGTTCATAAATACCAGCCGACTCATGCTGCTTTATTTTTATGAAGCATTTTACAAGTCCTAGACTAACAGAGAAACAAAGCTGACTTCATAACCACTCAAATTTGTCTTGACTAAGCACACTGTTGCTGGATAAAATGTATACATATTGTTTTCCGGCAGCTGTAATCTCTCTGCAAACTTTAAGATAACTTAAGATCTTGACATGACCGCACAACTTCTGTTATTTTTAGACACCTACATTATGAGAAGAAAAGGTCCATTTAATCTGAAAACATATTAGCAAATTTTCTTGCTTTCACAAATCTCAACCAGATACTGTTGGGAATAAACTGAAAATCATTAACAGATGATTGCTATTTGATGGTCAGAAGGAAGCCCACTCCTTATAAGCAGATACTGCAAAGACAGGTGCTATGCTTGAAACTCGTGTCAGCAACGACTGAAAAAGCATTGCAATTATCTTGCAGAATTATACCTGAATTCTTGGTTCATAACAGCAATTTGGGATCTCTGTGTATAGCAGATGACTGGATATGTGGGTGTGCCAGTAGTGAGGAGGAAAAAGCCTGAGGTCTTTTCACACTGGTAGCTAAGACAGTGTGTTGTTTCCTTCTCCAAGCAATGCCTGAGGGTGCTGGATTCTGCTGGCTTTTGTCCCTGTTGTCCCATAGGACTCACTAACTCTCCCTTTCTCCTTCTCATGACAGCTTCTGTGGTCATTCAGGACAAGGACCTCTGGAGTCTGTCCAGCTCTAGGACAGAAGAGGGTGGCTGAGAAGGTGACCACGGCCACCTTTGAGGAGGTACGGGATCTCTGACTTTAAGCCTTCCCTTTTGCATATGAGGGAGTGAAAGCTCCTCCTGTATCAATCACAGTGGTCCCTGTGCAAAGCTGTTAATTCCATCCACATCTAAGTTGAGGGTGCTGTTGCCCCTCACTGAAAGGATTGTTAAAAACGAAGCTGTTTTCTAAAGGACAACAGGATTTGGTTTCATTTTCAGAACTCCTACCAGTTTTATCCATCAGGCCTTGGGACACATGATGAAAACCAGGATATTCAGGCCTCTGCCAACTCTCACAGGCTTAGACTGGGTGGGAATATGAGGTTATGCTTGCCAAGCTTTACTCATGGCTGTACTCTTTGAGTATGAATGGGGGAAAGCAAAGGCAAAGGACAAAGTGAGGAAAAAAATCTCGAAGTAAACTTAATGGGGTAGGTTGTTGCAGCTAGCAGGAAATTGTTGATTGTTTGTTGAAAAGCCTCACTAACCGTGTTTGCTTTGGATACCACAAGTCACTGGGTCATGGTGGGGACTGTGAATCATGCTCCTCCTCACAACGGAAAATATGGATTCATGCATGTGGTGCTGTACTCCTTGCTCAGTCGCACTGAGCAGGGCTGTGCTGGAGGATGGCACAAGGCTGGAAGCGTATTCCTGTTGGTGGAGGTTTTTGCCTCCAAAGAGCTTAAGAAAGTATTTCTGAAGTGTGTTTTGCTCTTCAAGCATCCATCCTTTGTTCTGGGAAGAGTTTTGTTGAAGCCTCGAAAAAGTGGCAAGCTAGAACGCACTGGTTCTTGTGTACATGTGTTGCTATGGATATACAAGTCTATTTTTGTGTCTCTTACTCAAGCTTTGCCTGCATTTACAGTGCCTTACATGCATTTTTTAGGAGTTGGGGTCCCTTTTTCCTCAAAGCATTAAAATTGCATCCGCTGCTGCCTCAAGCTTTAGAACAGTTTGGTGGTGATGATGTTAACCTCTCTCTTCGGCAGAAAGAAATCATGGTTTCCTTTGCTTTCTAGAGGAGTGGTATCTTTGTCAGCACAGGACGTTGTGGTTCCCTTTCTTTGGCCCTCGCAGAAAAACCCTTGGTGAAAGAGAATAATAATGCTAATAGCTGTTGGAGGCATTGGAGGTCTAACATGCAGGTCAGCATGAAAGTACACTGCCAGGATGCTAATACTGATTTTGGCCCTGAATGCACAGAGCACACAAACCACCTTTGTCTGTCTGTTTTCTTCAGATCACTCCAGATTTAACCCTTTGTTTTCCTTCTCTTGGAAGCATAGACCTGTCTTGGCTCCAGACACAAGCATGAGTAAAGATGATCCTTGGGTGCATTTAGCAGGAAAGAAAATCTTTGTGTTAGGTGGTGATAAGCTATTAACTCCTTCCTTTACTTCAGGAACAAGAAATTCTTGCCTTGCTGGGGGTCAAATAAATCTTTTGAGAACCTTTGGTCTGCCACACATTAACACACGCCTTAGTGTTACCCAGTAAATGGTGGAATAATAATAATATGGTTACAGGCCATCTGAAATGAAGTTGTGGGCAGTACCTGTCCCCATGGGCTGCAGGCTCCTGCCTTCCCTGAAAGAGCGTGGGGCTAGTAAAGAGGCTGTGTGTGGTAAGAGAATAGGTGTATTTAAGGAAATGGGGTTTAAATGAGAATTTAATTACTCATTTTTGGCCTCGTATCTGAGCAAGAATAACATAAAACCCTGAAGTTAAGCACTTGTTACATTCCAATACAGGAAAGAATGCCTCCAGTATTTGAAAATAATTCGAAGATAAATAGAATTAATACTTAACATATAAAAGAGGCAGCTAATGTTTTGACAGACAAGCCTGTCTCCTCAGAGCCAAGAACACATATTACCTTAAGGAGGAAAATCCTCATTTGTACTGAAGATTGCCAGGACTCATAATTAAAGAATAAAATTAGTCAAGGTGAGGATGGAATGAAGAGTAAAAAGATTATTGTTTCTTAGATAACTATGCAGTCATTGCAGAAACAGCACACTGTTTCTAAGTTTTTTTCTTGATCTCTCTTTGTCAAAACATTAACTTCAGATACCCTTAGAGTGAAATAAAAATGAAGTCTTCTTGCTGAGCAAGTAATTTTACCGTTGTTGAAAATAAGCCTGCTTGTCTACTGTCATGTAGAGTCTCTGATAGCTAATAAAAGGCTAGCGAGTTAATTACTCTTTTAGCCTTTCCTTTACCACAGGCATCATTGCAGGGTTTTCTTTCCCTCTAATTTGTCACCTTCTTTTATGAAGCACTATGGTACATACTAACATTATGACAAATACCCCTCTGTCAGATTTGATGGAAATTTCCCTAGCAGTTTAAAAACTCTTGGGAGAGGAATGGAAAGGATAGATAACCAGAGAAACATAGACCTGCCCATTTGCTGTGTGGTTGTTTAGGCCTTATTTTTTCAGGAAACTAGCCTCAAATTTTGCCAAGGATTGGATCCTTTTGTAGATTGGTAATTCTGACATTATTAATGCAGCTCTTTGGCAGCATTAGCCCAGAGGTTCTCAAATGGCAGGAAAGAGTAGATAACAGCAATGCCATGGTCAGAGGAATGGTTAACTTGAAAGGAAAAAATAAGGTATTTTTCTGTGTGAGAGAAACAGTGCCTCATTCAGTTATATGAAACACAAAGCCTTCTCCATTCTGCTCTTTTCATAGCAACGTGTAAATCTTTTCCTCCAAGAGGGAACCCAGATGCTCACTTTAATTCAAGTCAAAGTAAAATGGCCAAATTTTCCATGCCTGGGAAATGTCGTTGAGAGAATTGGGCCTGTTGTTTTAGGTTGAAAATTGCAGAACTCCTCACAATTCTTCTTTTTATAGGTTGAGCCAGAAAATACATTCAGCAACCGTAGGCTGATCAATAGAAAGATTTTTTCTAGATTTTTTCTAAAGGCAGATTTGTAACATATAATCCATTATTTCAAGACTAAGGTCACTATCAAGTATGTCAGTCCATAGGGATATCATGACATAAATTACAATAATCAATAGCACATGCTTACCAATTAATGGATTATTGAAGTAGGGAGCTTGACTCATATTGTTCCAGTCATGCTGGACAGGGGAAACTCTCAGAAGCAGGATCAAGCAAAAATAAATCTAGAATATGCAAAGAAGGCTAGTATTTAAGATGCTCAAATCAAGTGTTTCTTGCACAGCTTCCAGCAAATGTGTATCAGCAGTTTGTTTTTAGTTCTGCATAATGGATTCTGATATGCCTCAACAATTTTATTAGTTCTTTAGAAGAATAAGCATATGTCCTATCACAAGATATTCCAGCTTTATCTCAGATTTGTAATTTGTTTCCCTGCCAACATATTTTTTTCTCATTAGGCCATCTCATTATCATTTACCTTTTCTGTCGTTGTAGATTCTGACTTGAGCATTCTTTTTTATTTTGAATGGGATTAGGGCCAGAATATGAGATAGTGAGTGATTTATAACAGTTTATATGATAGTTCCTGCTTTTACCATGATGTTTTTGTGTAAGTTAGGCATTTCTTGTCAAGGAGTTTGTACCTGGCTCATCTCTTTACACTAATTATTCTCCCTATCTATGTGCTTACTAAAATATAGGTACTTTGGGCTGTACTGTGAAACAGAGTGTTTACTCATATGGTAGTCCTGTTGAATTAGTGGGCTTATCAGCAGGGGCTTATCAGTGCAGTTTGGCCTTACTTTCTATTTGCTTGCAATCAATATCCAGAACAGTATTTTATGATGTTGATACCTGATCATATCACATAGAAATGCATTTTAAATAATGCATAGGAAAGAAAGTCAGGCACAAAATAGTTTTAATTCAGGAATTCTTAACTGGCATAGGCTTGCCTTTGCAACCTTTACTTCCTGCTTGTGATTTTTGACTCTACAATTAGTGTTCCTAAATTAAAAAAAAAAAGCAACCCCGCCAAAACTTAACCACTTCTTCATTTGTCAGCTGTGTTACGTGAAGCACCTGTCTAAGGCCTAAGGCTGATTCATCAGCAAATTTCACAAACTAGAGGGAAGCCAGTGAAGTGTCATGTGGCAATTTTCCATGAGCTGTGTTCTCCTGGAGTGATCACTGAAAGGAAATCTACCTACTGCTAAGTTTTGTTGTTAGCCAGTGTGGAACTCAAGGAATCATTTCTCCTTCCAAAGAGACCTGTATTCCTTGGCTTTGGGTCTACTCACACACAATCACAAAATCACAGAATGATTGAGGTTGAAAGGCATCTCTGGAGACCATCTAGTCCAATTTCCCTCCTCAAGCAGAGTCACCTAGAGCACATTGCCCAAAATTGCCGATTGTCCAGACCGCTTTTGAATATCATTAAGGAAGAAGACTCCTCAGCCTCTCTGGGCAACCTGTTCCAGTGCTCAGTCACTCACGGTAAAGAAATTCGTCCTTATGTTCAGATGGAACTACCTGTGTTTCAATTTGTACCCGTTGTCTCTTCTGTTCCTAGATATCACTAAAAGCAGTGTGGCCCCATCCTCTTTACACTTTCCATTTTTTTTTTTTTTTCCCCAGGAGAAACAGCTCCAGGTCTCTCATTTTGCCTCGTGCTCCAATCTCTTCATCATCTAGGAGTCCTCTGCCGGACTTGCTCCAGTAGCTCCATGCCCATCTTGTACTGAGTAGTCCAGCACTGGACACAGTACTCCAGGTGTGGCCTCACTAAGGCTGAGTAGAAGGGAAGGATCACCTCCCTTGACTTGCTGGCAATGCTCTTCCTAATGCGGTCCATGATCCCACTGGCCTTCTTGGCTACAAGGGCACATTACTGGCTCATGGTCGGCTTGTCTGCCAGGACTCCCAGGTCCTTCTTCACAGAGATGCTTTCCAGGTCAGATCCCAGCCTGTACTGATGCATCAGGTTATTCCTCCCTAGGTGCGGGACCCAGCACTTCTCTTTGTTGAACTTCATGAGGTTCCTCTCTGCCCAGCTTGGCAGCCTGTCCAGGTATCTCTGAATGGCAGTACAGCATTCTGGAGTATCAGCCACTCCTCCCAGTTTTGTATAATCAGGAATTTACTGAGAAGTCACTCTGTTCCTTCATCCAGGTCATTCATGAGTAACTGAACAGGACTGGATCTAGTGTTGTGCCCTGGTGGGCACTGCTAGCTACAGGACTCCAGCTAGACTCTGCACTTCTGATCATAACCCTCTGAACTCTGCTATTTAGCTGGTTCTCAATCCACCTCAATGTCCACTCATCTAACCCATGCTTCCTGAGCTTGCCTGTGAAAATGCTATGGGAGATAGTGTCAAAAGCTTTACTAAAGTCAAGGTAGACAGTATCCACTCTTCTTATCTACACAGGCAGTCACGTCATCATAGAAGCCTCTCAGGGTGGTTAAGCATGACTTCCCCTTGATGAATCCATGGTGACTACTCCTGATCACCTTCTTGTCCTCCACATGCTTAGAGATGGCATCCAGGATGAGCTGTTCCGTCCGCTTTCCATGGATTGAGGTAAGTCTGTCCGGCCACTTTTTTTTTTTTTTTCTGTTCTTGTAGCAGTGGTTGCCCACTGTTTTTGGATGATATGCCGTAGTATGTATTTCTGTACATAAGCAGAGGCTAAGTGTAATTATAAGAAGTTAGAGAGCTTGGAGACATTGCTTCTCTGGCAAAGGCTGATTTGCAGCGATTACCTTTTGTGAACAAGAAGCTTTCACAGAGCTCAGAGCCTGGGAGGGCAATCACTTTATAGGTTGTCCATCATTTCTCCCTATTTCCTCATTCAAATGAGACTTCTCTATCTTTTCAATCATGATTTGGGTCCAAGGACGAAGCATACTGGTGTAATTTTCAAACCCTGAAAAGTCATTTCTGAGCCTGTAGGGACTGAGGTTCCTAGAAAGCTTCTAACAGGGACAATTTTGGACACAATTATAGGGGCAGCAAGAAGTCTAACTTGACAGCATGTGTGCCATATTCCTGTTTTAGTGCATGGAGCCCTCTCAAAATCTCCCTAATAGCTCTTTTCATATGTATATTGTATAACAGGGGCAAAAGATGTTTTCCCTCTAGCCTTGTGCTGAGAAGCAACTGAACCATTTTTCTGAAACTTTCCCAAAAACCACTTAGCCTGGGGCAGACAGCATGTATGGAGAAGGTCCAGCCCAAACAGTTGAAATTTGGCAAAGCTGAAAGCAAAATGAATCGCATTCTTCTAATGGAAAGTGTTAGGTGACCTCTGCCTCGCAGAGTTCTCCACCTAACTCAGACGCACAGAGAAAGTATATAACTAACCATCTGTATTTGTCAGCCAGGGTGTATGTACTCTGAACATCACTTTTTATCTACAAGAATATACACCCTGCTATATTACATGCTACATAGCTCCGCAATGCAACGAATTATTGGGCACAGGATCAAACGTGCCCTTTATGTCATTCTGGCATATACCACCTCCAGCATTCTTCTGTGCCCTGGCCCCATGGT
The DNA here is from genome assembly GCF_059628265.1 of Tinamus guttatus. Lineage (NCBI taxonomy): Eukaryota > Metazoa > Chordata > Aves > Tinamiformes > Tinamidae > Tinamus > Tinamus guttatus. The sequence goes on along the minus strand of NW_028289226.1, from coordinate 630,049 downwards.
ATAGCCCAAGCCTTTTTTTTTTTTTTTTTTTTTTGTCAGTTGCTGCCACTGCAGAGAATCAAAGGCAGCCTCTCACATTTGTCTCTGCTTTTCATTTTGTTTTGCTACAGAAGTCAAAAAGAAAAGCTTTGGAAGGACTTTCTTCAACACAAGTGAGGAAGCAGCTGTTTACCACGAAAAAAAAAAGCCCATGTGCTTCCTGAGCTAGGAAAGAGGTGCCGTCACCACCACTGTAGTTTCTTTAGATATTTCTTGTGGCCTGAGAGGTGACTTGTTCTGATACTGTGGTGCACAAGGCTGAAGGATGACAGCAGGGTGGGGATGGGAGACTAGGCAAAATCATGTGGCTATGACTCACAGTAAGATATTTTTCAAAACCTTTACTAAGACTGTATATCCAACAGCCTGTGCCAAGCTCTGTAAGAAATCTACCCTGTGTTATCATTTTATTGAAAGAAAACCAAAAGGAAGGACCAAACACTGTAGGAACGTTGGTCAATGAAGCTTGTGAAACTATTGGCTGTCCCATAATGGGAAGTTTTGCTATTTATATAAAAGAGAGCAAAGGCACTGTGATTCACTATCGTGGTTGGCACAGGGATGTCTTCGGCAGCTTTATCTAAAATGACCATGTGCTTTTTCTGAGTAAATGGAACCATATTCAGCAAAGGTCCCACAAGTGAGCCAGCTACTGCCTCCGTACAGGTAGTGCAAGGGCCCTGAGGAGGAAAGAAGGGCAAGGAGGGCTCTGCAGGATCTCCTGCAGTCAGGAAAAGTTGGTCTGCGAGACAGGCTTTATGTTTCCTCCTCTTTGCACAAGCAGAAACACAGCAACACAGGAAGAGTTGCTCTAGTTTCCTAATTTATGTTTACTCGCTTCCCCATCTGGGCATCAGTGCTGACGGGCTCCCACGCTCCCTTCTTCCCACTTCTCTCCCACAGTCTGGACTGGGCTGTGACTCTGCTTACATGAGGTAGCATTGAACAGAGTTACTGCTATTTGCCAGCATGGAGAACATGTAATAAGAATTGATTGTAAAAATAACCAGATCGCTCAGTGTTAGCCCATAGTAATGAGGCACACGTCAATAGTGACGGAGAAGTCTTTTTCTTGCATCTGAGGCATTTTTATGGTTTCCTTCACTTGCTGTGATTTTTGAACATACCTCACTCTCCTGAATGTGATCATCCTTGCAATATTCCCTTTGAGGTCTTTATTTGTAATCTAGTAGTGGTCAAAATGTAGTCTGTCGCCCCAAGTGGTCAGGAGGCAGGGACCTGCAACACTGCCTGGTTCTGAGATAAGACAGGTGCCCTTCTCTCTGTATTGGCAGAGCATCTTCCCCACAACTCCCAGTCCTAGCTGGGGACTGTGACCAAAACCAGGTGCTGCCTCCTTCCAAGAGCAACCTGCTTGCCTACTCTTCCTGGCAGCTCACAGGCTCAGCAGCTGCCACTCCAGAAGTTACTCTTGGACCATTTAAAATAATGTCTGTTCTCAGCCTTAGAGAGAACCCTTAGTGTCATCTCTCTTCTTACCTAAAAGTGCCAGCCACCAATTGAAGCCAGAGTTCTTCAATTGAAGGCAGAGCATGGTATGCTCTGGCACAGATACTACTGCTATTAAAAGGGCAGAGCTGCTGGATATAAACCACCAAGCTTTTCTGGGGGGGTGGAATTATAGTGTTTTTTGTTTTTCCGTATATTGTATGTATCCATATTTTTGGGGTTTTTTTTGGGGTTTTTTTTTTTGGTTTTTTTTTTTTTTGTGGAAGAAGTGTGCTGTGGCACAGGGTTTTGTGTCGCACCTGTCCTGATTTGGCTGTAGCCTATTTTTTTTCTCTCTTATAAGTAAGGGGCATCTGCCTACATTAGGGTATGGCAGAAGGGGGGATATAAGCACACATCTGGTTGATAGACATGATTTGATGTGATCTGATTTAATAACTTCCACTGCGATCCCAGAAATCAGGAAAACAAAGAAAGCCAGCCCGTGTTATATCACACTTTTCTTCTGTTGTGCCCATTGGACCCCATCCTTCTTTAGAAGACCCTACATGCATGCCTCTCTGCGGGGGTAGCAGGTGCTGGTTGGTCTTGTGACGAATCTTGTAGAAAAAATATCTGCAATTTTCCGGGGAAAATGAGATAATAGTGCTAAAGAGCAGCCATCCCAAGAGTATCAGTGAGAGGGCATGATTACTGATATGATGCTTGGGATTTCTGTCTCTACTGTGCCAGGCACAGCACAGTGAAGACCACCTGTGCTGTGAGTTAAATCAGTCAGACCTTGGTAATTGAAATGATCTCTGCTGATCGTACCAGCTCCAAGTCCAGAGTGCTCTCCCTTTCTGCAGTGCACTCTTTCAACATCCGCTCAGCCATTACCTGCATAATCTACAGCAAGATACAGTATATGGGCTGTAGACACCTGTTAGCAGCACAGCAAAAAGGAAACTTCATTTCAACTTCCACTTCACTTCCCTCTCAGCGAAGAAATCTTTCTCTTGAAACTAAGTTTCACAATGAATATACTTTCACTGAGATAAGATTTGCAGAACACTTTTTTCTATCTCCTACTGAAAACACAAGTAGTTGAGTGCATATCAGAGTATTTCCTTATCCTCTGTTGGGCACTTGAGCGGGGGAGAAGTAGCATATCGAAAGGAAATGTCACGTAGTTACTTTTTTTTCCCCCAAAGGCCCTGGTGACAAGTCCTTTAAGGAAGAAGATATATGGAAGTAACTGCACGTCAAGGGAACCGAGGAGCTCGGTTGAGTCTGAAAAAGAAAACCTTGCGGAGTTTTCTGTGAAAAAATGAAGAATGCAGAAAGAGATTGGAAGGAGGGAGAGAAGAAGCTGTGAGGGTGGCTCCTGCCTTTGCCAGCTGCTCTTCATCACCTGGGTGCCTGCAGGGTGCCCTTCCCCTTGGGGAAGGCCATGTTGTCCTCGCTGGCAGTTTGCTCCTTATATATTGCTCATAAGCGGGAAGAGAACTTCCTGACACATTTGCTACAGGGGTGATAGTACTGCACTAGAGCCCTCCCTTTCTTCTTGGGGCTGAGATCCTGAGCCCATGGGCTGGGGCTGAGCTGGTACAACCCTGCATGGAGAAGTAGCGGGGGACGAATGAGGAAGTGGTGGGTTGAGTAAAGCCGTGTGCTATAGAAATCTTTATTTTCCAGAAAGCTGTGGAGGGGGTGGGGAGGAGAAGGCCCCACCAGCCCCTATTGCAGAACAGTGTTTTCATTGTGATGCAAATATCTTCATGTAATTTGGGTCAGGTTCAGGTTCACCCAGTTCTTGCGGCTAGAACTGAAACCAGTATGTCTTCACTTTTGCTCATGGCTGTTAGTACATCTCCTCTCTCATGAGTTCTGGGGTATAATCCCAGAGTTAGTTTTGCCTCTGGGCATATTACGTGTCTCTAGAAGACAGTGGTTTAGTGGAGCACATTGCCAATGTTAGTTAAGTAGGTGGTGATGATGCTCCTCTCCCACTCTTTCACTCTTTGATCTCTTTTTTTTTTCTTTTTTTTTTTCCTTTTTTTTTTTTTTTCTGTCCAAAGGAGTTGGTGGGGTGTGCCCTGGAGCACACTGCTGTCCTATCACTCTTAAGAGTTTTTGAAAAACAGTGTTGCTTATTCTGGGTCATTCATACTAAAGCACTAAAGTGAGGCTGAAGTTGTCTGTGGTGCCTGTAAATGTAGTATCCAGCCATTCAGCACCGGATTCCAGTCACGGAGGCGCTGTCCTGTAGATCAATCCCAACAGCTTTGAAAATAGCAACTTTGCTTCTGGGAAACATGACGAGCAGATCTGAACAGGAAATTTACTGCCTTTTTACATAAAACTTGACTTCTCTTCACCCCCTGCTTGCAGCAAGCCTGTAGATGTTGAAGTCACCTCACTGTTCTGCTGCGTGGGGTCTTTGTCTCTTGCCTCCCGCCCGTATGTTGACCTAGCACCATTTTTCTTGCAACACAGCCGGCGCTAAACTCTGGGGGCACAGGGCAAAGGCAGGGCTTGGTCACTTCTCTCTTGCCCCCCTCAGAGGGGCTGACTTTTGCTGCTGCCTGGTGTGGATTAGTGGGGCTCCCCTCCAGCACAGGGCCCTGGGCAGTCACCTTAGTTGATCTCTCCTAAATCTAATTCTGTTCCGCTTTGTCCAGATTATAATGCTTCTTGGAATTCATTTTAAATGCAGAGCAGGGTCAGGGGAGTCTTTGGGGCCAGCTCAGATGCTGTTAGGGCTAGGGCTGTGCTAGAGGCACTTCAGTCCTGTTTTGAGGAACTGGCTGTTAAAATCATAGCTGCTTCCTCAAAGGGCTGTTAAAATATCACCTCCAGCAAGTTGGGCTCCCTGCAGCTGCTGCTGTCTCTCCTGGTACCCAAGCTCCCTGGCTTGGCTCTGTGCATGACTCCTCCTCCCACCCACTCAAGTGCAGATCTAAAAATCGTTGTCCCCATCGGTGCAGGGTCCTGCTGTTGCCATTTCTCCATCCTGGCCCTATCCTTTATGCTACCTGGACCTGGCCCTTACCTGGCTGGTGCTGCTACAGCAACACATGCTGATGGGGTTCAGTGCTCACTGAGCCACTCTGGGACCTTTGGTGGGGATGGAGCACAGCATTAAGGGTGTAAAGCTCAGTGCCTTGCACTTCAAAGCTGCCTCTTATTTTGAGGGATCTGATCCGGCTTTACAGACTCTCTTCCTCCTGCAACACAAATCAGTTTCCCTGCCACTTACATGCTGCTCCTTCTGGTGTGAAGTGTGGCAGCTGCTTTACACTGCACAGGAGAACACTTTGGCAAAGAAGACTAATGATGGCATTTGGCTGAACCTGCACAGGGGAATTTAGGTAGAAGGAGTGTAATCATTGGAGTTTGGCCAGGACATTGGGAGAAAACACCTGTACTTTCGTGACATATGCTATGAGATAATAATTTGCAGCAAAGGAGAGCTGATGCAGTAATGGAGTCAGTGTTGAATAAGTTATTGTTCTACATGTACAATGTTCCTCTCCAACTGTAGTGAATTGGGTTTTAATGTTTGCCTCACAAATGTAGGAACCAAACATTTTCCTTAACATGCTCATGGTGGATTGCTCTAGATGTGTAGGATGTGTGGGGAAGCTGTTTTTAAGTTCCCATGATATAACTCTGTTTTCCTGGACTTTGGTTTCACATATAAGTAAAGGCAAAAACAAAGCTGGAGCCTTGGATCTGTACAGCCTGAAGTATTAGATATGGAGGAATAAAAGTTTCCTCTTTCAGAATGACTCCCTTCCATCCTGCCGCAGCTTAAAGCCTAGTAGGTCAGGGGCTGAGTTTGGAGTTTGAAATTGAAGTGCCTGAGAGGGCTTGTGATCCTGAAATTCTTGTGGAAGTGGTGTGAAATGGCCTATCTGAAAAGACTGGCTCATGAAAAGAGTTTGTAGAGATTCTCTGCTGTTTTTTTCTCAACCCTAGCCCTTAATCAGTGCCAAATCTATCTGGTGTGTGAACATTGCCCTGTTGGCCATTTGTGGCCCTTCGTGATCATTGTAAAATCCTCTAGACATAAAGGTTGTACATTCATCAGAGAGACAAAAACACCATTTTCATGTTGTACTTTTGCAGTGGCAAGCCTGAGAGATGGTGAGATCTCCAAACTGACTCATGGATTGCAGTATGAATAATAAATATCTGTAGCTGATATCGATCATAGCTTTAACTACATTCATTTGGACTGACTTCAGGATTATCTTTGCCTGACAACTTTTATTCTTCTACATGGACTCATTTTCAAGGTAAACAATTGCCTTAAATGATCTCTCAGTAAGCAAAAAAGAAAGGAAAACTGCCCTAGGCTTTCTGTCATCACTAAGAAAGCAACTATATTTTGGACCGAACCACAGAATTGCTATGAAAATGAGTGACTGCCTTTTCTTCTTATGGAAGAGGAAGTGCTGCATTATTCAGAAAGCACAATGTTCCTACAGAAAGTGGCACTATGACACTATTTCTTGGAAAAAGTGCTGCTTTTTTTTTTTTTTTAAAACTAATAAAAAATCTGGAAAATTCAGAGAGATTTCCAAAGGAGAGAATTCTGGCTGTAAGGATCTCTGACCATTCCAAATAAATAAAGCAGTCTGTGAAGACAGCGATCCTCAAGAGAAATCATGCTATTTTCTCCCAGCTATAATTATTAACCCCAATTTCTTATGATGAAATATTTAGAGACAGGAAAACCCCCTAGCATCCAAACGAAAGTTGAATTCTGATGACTGGAGGTCAAGAGTTTGTACAAGCTTTCCTTAAATCAGCAGCTGAGCAACCAAGTCCATTCTCTTCCTTTCACATTCTTGAGCTCTTCAAGAGTCAGCTGAGTAGCAGAGATCAGGAGACACCTCACCCAGGGAGTTGGACAGCATGATCCTGGCCACGTGTGAAAACGAGCGTTAGCTCGTGACTAGCTGGTTTTATCTTGGGTTTTATCTTTTCTCTCAAGGGAGAAAAACACTATCTCACACCTGAAACATCCTAGAGGGGCAAGAAAACAAGTGCAGTTCTTCTTTACTTGCCTAGAAAATGCTGAGCAATAACTGCTGGACTTTCAACACTTCTTGGAAGCTGCTTTCAGTTTCCAGGACTGCGTATTCTTGGTGATCTGCTACATATCTCTGAAGCACACATCTCTGCCTTGTATGTAAATCTGCAGCAATACATCCTAGATTCCTGTAAGCTAATACCCCCATTTGATTAATAGAAACCCCTAGTTCCCTTTTTTGCTTCCTCTACTGACCACAACTCACGTCATGAGTAAAGTCCCGTTTGCCATGCTGCCTGCCAGTATGTATGCATATGGTGTGCAGAACATGAATGCAGCAAACCACTTCACAGCCTTGTTGTTTTCTTTTGCCTTTTTTTCTTCTCTCGGTGGAAACTATTAAAGCCTGAAAGTGTTTGCTAATAAAATTCACACAGCTGCTGTTGCTGCAGATGAAATTGTAATGCCATAATAGGGATTTCTAGGCAAGGATGCCCCTTGTGCAAAGTGCAAAGAAGAAGGCAGTTCATTTCCCAAGTACAGAAAGCCATTGCAAAAACCTGTCATTTTGTGTTTAGCCACCAAAGCAGTAAATGAACTAGCCTGTAAGGTTTCTCTCTGCAGTCAGCTGAGGCTTTCTTTTCCTCACCCCTATGCTGGAGATACAGACAGCAAAACTGCCCTTCCCCCAAGCTCACTTATGCCTTTGAGAAATCAGATTTGAGTGCCAATTTTTTTTTTCTGAAGGTGGGGATAATACAGTTCACCAAAGACTCACATTTGGATTGTCAATGGCTGACATTTGTCCTCTGGGTTATAATCTCCCAGTTGCCTGATAATGTGAGTGCCGACATGCAGTGTGATTCTGCTGTAGAGCAAAGACAGTGAGGAAGACCTCCAGTCCTGCTTTCTTCCTTTGAATTGAAGGAAGAAATTGAATTGAAAATGCTGGGTTTTTGTTTGTTTTGTTTTTAATCTATAAATAAAAATGACCTTGTAGGTCAGAGAGTGGATCCACCCAGAATGGATGTTTGAGAAGAGTGGTTGGCCTTGCTGCCGCAAAACTGTCATTTTTTGTTAGATGCAGACATGTCAGGCTGGACCGGTAGGGTGGCAGGCATCTTATCTTGGGCAGGGGTGCTTAAAGAGCAGAAAAAGTGACATTTCCTGGACATGTTTCTGGAATTCCTTTGCATTTGTAGCACAAGGCAGCCTTTACCTGAAGGTTTTGAGAAGACAAACTTAGCTTTTTGTGTAAATAAAGCCTAGTAGCAGCAGTAGAAAATTCTTTGTCTTACTCTACAACATATCCAAGCCATCAATCCACCGACACATGTGTAAGATTTCTAAGCCACGGGACTTTCTCTTCCAAACACAATAATTTATGCTAAATGCATGGGAGTTTTTTTTTCTTTCTTTCTTTCTTCTTTATTTTATTTTTTATTTTTAGCACAAGCTATCTTACTTGTACTGAAAGCATTAGGGCAGGAAGATCTGGGCAAGAATCAGTGGAGAGAAGCTGTTGTCCAATTTTGGCGCTTCTGGAGCTCTTGTCGATCATCTGTGAACTTTGCTGTGCCTAATGGACAGAGGCCAGCTGTTTGGGAAGATGGAGCCAGGAAGCTGGGGTAGAAGAAGGGGCTTCAAGCACTGTCTACTGAGCCATTTGAAGCACTTCAGTTTAGTTACCCTTTCCCTTTCAAAATGTACAATTGCCAATTTGCAAGAACAATTATTTTTTGAGTGTATTTGTCATTTTCTTTTTTTTCAGACAAGTGTGGCACTCTCTCAGACAAGTGGAGCGTCACCAAGGGGAGGCAATAGTCTTTAAAACATGTTCCTAGTTTTGAATATTTGTCTGTTGCCAAAAACTCTACAAAATGATCTGATGTAAATATTGTCTCCCTTTTGCCAGTAGTGCTTCTCAATTATTTCAAAAGTCAGTTCCTGAGAGTTTTGTTCTTTTTATTAGAAACTGCATGCTCACCGAGATACTCCTGTAAGTAAGGCTTGAAGCTTCTCTTTCTGAAACCTGGAAATGGAATGTGCTAACTGATGTATGTGAGTTTGATTCTGTAGCTCTTGTTCACAAAAAGATTTTAGTCTTGTCCCTAAACGGGGTGCAGTTCTGATTTAAACATAATTCAAACAGTGCCTTATTCAATGCTTGCCCTTCCACTAAATTAATAGGTGGAGGGCTAGAGGGAAAGGAGGACTAAGTGAAAAGAAGCAGCAGCCATTGACTTCAGCAGGAGTGGGCTGTCCTGTTTGGTTGAGGACGTTTTTGTTCCCTGAAGATTCTCTCCCTACTTCTGAAGTTCCTAGCATGTGCTAGATCGGCTCCCGATAGATCTTGCCGCTCTGTTCCGTCCTTAGTGCACAAATTCATGTAATACTTGAAAGGAGTTGTTTTTTATGTACTTACTGATTTATGAATGTGCTGGCCTAGTTCAGTTATTGAAAACCTAGTAGGTTATTGAAAATCCTAGCTGACCCTGAGGCTGGTTGTTTGAATGGGCTGCCTGCAAGCTCTGCTCCATGTCACTTATGCTTTTTCACTAGAAAAATGGACCACCTTTTCAGTGGTTCCTCTTCTCCCTCAGCCTACTCAAGTCTGGATACAGAAGTCTCTCCTCAAACTGCACCTGAAGTCTTCAAGGCCCAGCTCTAGCCTGGGCCATTAGGAGTTACTTGCTATGTAATTATTATGTGTAATTTTTACACAGCTAGGCCTGGGACACCCTTGGACATTTTGAATCCCAGGGGACACTTTGTATCCTACCAAGAAGAGAGATCTAGGCAGGTCAAAATATCCAAGGTGGACTGAGGGACCTACTGCTTCTTTTGGCCTCATTCTCCTGTTGAAGAAGAAGGCAGAGACATCTCTTTTTCAACCTTTCAGATGCAACTAGTTATTGACAACTGCACTCCTCATTAGTTAGCAACAAAACACCTAAATTTTTAGTCAGTGGGTTCTGGTTAAAGCTGACCTGAGGTTTAGCAAAGTAAAATGCTCAAGCCTCTGAGTCATTCTGAAAAGTTCCTCCTTTCTGGGAAAATCTGCAATTTGAAGGTGGTCTCCAGGCGGAGAACAGTGAAGGTAACACATCAGAGCCAGGGCTGGACAAATACTCATATTATGCAGCTTCCCATGGAGAGTCTGGCTACTGAACAGACTGGAGCTTGAATCCTTCCCATTGTGGCAGCTCCTGGCTAAAACATATAGCTGTGATGACTGGAAGTCAGAGGATGTTTAATTACTAAAATGCTTCTTTAAGAGGTGGTGTGTATCTTTTCTCATGTTTTAAAATACATGCGTGCAATAGTGTTCTGTAGTAAATGCTATCATCTTTTGGCTCTCCTGATTTTACTACTTTTTCTGTCTCTTTTGCTATGTGTTTGCTAGGAGGATGTAGCAAATCACAAGGGAAATGCTGTAGAAGGACCCAAATACTCTTTCATGTTAACCTCACCTTTGTTTTACTTGGAAAGCCACTGTAGATTTGTGCTGGTAGGGTTTCAAACATGTTGTGCAGCTAGATATGTGCTATTTTATTAGATTGGTTTCCTCTACTTTGCTTGCTGGGACCAGGTTTCAGGACATCTGACATCTTGTTTTTGCCCACATTATTTTTTTTAACACATTTTTGACCCATAACTTAGCTTTCAAGGGTGCTCTTGGAGACTGCCAGAAATCTTGTGCAAAGACTTTATGCTGCCTCTGGAGACTTTGACTTGTCTCTGCTATGTGAGTCTTTCGATATACAGGATCTTGGATGTACAGGTTTGGGTTTTCTCAATCCCTGAAATCAAAGTCAGGGATGATGTATATCATCATTAACTAGTATTTCAGAGCAGGGGCTGAATGTCAATAGTCTCTCTCCTAGATGAGTGCCTTAAGTCCTGGATTACTGCTGATGCTGTCTTTCTCCTTTCCCTTTTCTCTCTTTCTCCATCCCTCGCATGAGTCTAGATGGATTTCCAATCTCCAGGCATTTAACTCCCAGTGAGCAGCTCCCATGGAAGCAGTGAACTCCATAACTCACTGCCATGAATCCTATCAGTCAATTAAATATTGCAGTGTGTTGGAGTGTTGGAGGCGACCCGTCTGAGTTCAGTTCACCCGTTTAAAACACAAAGACACTATTTCTTCTTGGGGCCCTGCAGAATGTTGCCTCACAGTCGTGGGATGTGATGACGTGTGTGTTTTTTTTCCTTCTTAAAAAAAAATATTATTCTTTTCTAGTCAAGCATTTTCCAAAGCACAAGCAAAACAACCTTTTTTATTTATCTTTTTTTTAGCTCTCTGCTGTGCATGAGTGAGTCATGCTGATAGAGGACTTCAAGGCTAGGGCTGTGTGAGATACTTGCACTCAGCATGAACACTGCATGAAGATGCTCCTTGTCACTGTGAACTGGATATACCCTCCTTGCAGGTGAGCCAGAATAATCTGATCATGAATATTCAGAAAAAAATGGCTTACAGACCTTCTACTAGCTAGATTTTTTCTGCAGCTGTTAAATGCAAGGACTCCGTTTCATTAAAAGTGACCATATTTCCTGAGCAGCTACTTAAGACTCTTCCATACAAGTAATAATACATTGGCAGGGATGGTTTAAGGTCACTGTATGGGAGAGAGTCTTTTGCCTGTAAGGTCCTAGGGTTAGTGCAGTCCAGCCAAATAGCAATCAGAGGTCATTTCCACCCTGATGGCATGCTATGCAAACCCATGTGAAATGCTGCGGTTCCTTAACAGGAACTGTAGGGTCAGGCTTTCACATTGTGGAAGTTATTATCATTAATAATGATATTTAGCACTATTTGGGCAGTTTAATCAATCAGCTTGAATGCTGGCTGGGCTGTACTGTCCTGACTAAACCATGGCAGAGCTAATACATGGAGACAGAGCAGAAGGGAACATCCCTTCTGGTGCAGAAGAAAACAGTGACTTGGTAGTGTTGAACTACAATCAGACCATGTACTTGCATCTGCAACATCCTGCTCTAGCGAAGGAATAAATATGAGACTTAAGGGACTGTACTGCAGCATCTTCACAGTTTTAAGCTTAGAACGAGTAAAGAGAAAAGAACTTCATTCCGAGTCTAATGAATTTGGCTATTCTGGGCCCGGAAGAAATCCTGAACACCTTTGAACAGTTGCTGAGATATGGGCAGAGAATTCAACCCTAATCTGAAGAGATGCTGTGAAGGTACAAACACTGCTATGGACAAGGGGAAGTTACATGAACTTTGTTTTCCTCCCGATCACACCCAAGGGAGCTGGTGTGTTGTGAGGGCAAGGAAGTCCATTGAAATAAAGAAAGCAAAAAACAAGAGGAAAAAAGAAAACAATTAGGGAGAAATTAGAAAGAGAGTAGGAGATAAATTAAATGTCCAGTAAAGTAAAAGGAAATTAAAAGACACAAAAGCAGCAGGATTATTTTTTTGTCTCCTTCTCTACCAGAGCTGTGGAGGTCTCCCTCCACAGCAGTGCAGCCTCCTCCTTAAGGGATTCATCAGTAGACAGAGATTTGAGATGAAAAAGAGAAGCTGGTGACTAGAAAGCCTAACAATATCCTCTGCAAATTGCAGGATGTCAGTGGGACTGGAGCAAAGAGCGAGCCCAGATAACACAGGGAGTCCTAATGGAGGAGGACACTCTGGGAGGACATCCATTGCTGCTGAAGTGTGTCTAGTCCAGCTTCTTGTTGTTCTTTTCCTGAGCTGAGTCATGCCATTGGTTTCCATGTGTGGGAGAAAGGGTTGCGTGAATGCCCCTCAGGGACCAAACAGGCAGCCGTGAAGTGTGGAAAGGCAGATGAAAATGAAGTTGTGTCTTCTTTCCAAGGCTACTGTTCCTGTAAATAAGAGCAAGGCATAGCATGTTTGCTTGCAAGTGTCCCTGGATGCTCACAAAACAGCAGCCAAAGCTCTAAATGCCTTACAAAAGGGGGAGAAAAGGGAGGGTTGTGAGTCAAAACAGATAGAAGTAAAAGACTGTAGGCCTAATGCACCCATCTCACAGGGTGACCTGCTGCTCTTAACAGGATCCTTATGTAGGATGGTTTCCCCAGCTTGTGTTCAGCAACAACAGCAGCTGGTATGAAGGCATTTCTGTGTTTCGTTATCCTCAGGGGGAGGTCAGAACCCAAGGCCTCCTCCAAGGAAGTGGTAATAATGCCTGTGATTAGAAAAGGGAGGATCGATGAAATTTAAAGTTGAAAACCAAACAAAATAAAAAAAAAAAAAAAAGAGAGAGAAAAATCTTACAGGAGAGATTGTAGGAGAAAACATGGGGGTCCCCTGGGGAAACTTGCTTTGGAATTTATAGGTTTTAAGGTATGTGAGTGTGTTTCCTTTTTTGTGACCCAATGACTAGAGAAGATGCTTTCCCCTGCAGTGTAACATATCCGTCCTCTTCCCAACCCTTTCACTTGTCCCACCTTCTCCACCCTCCTGTGGATCTCTCACTAATGCGCTTTTTCCTTGTGGTTTTGACCCGTCCTCCTCTCTGCTGTTTATCTGGGAACCCTTCTTTCTGATGATGGCTACTGCCACTGCATTCCTGTCCTGCTTGCATGAGGGCCCTTAGCCACAGCAAGGGGCATTTGCAAACCCTGCTCTCCCTCTCTTCTTTCCTGGGATTCTTGGTATCCCATCACTCTGCCTGCAAAGTATGACCCAACATGCTGAGTATGTGACAGACCTCGAATCAGAATGTCACTCATTCAAAGAGTTTGTACAAGACCGTAGTGCCAGCCCAAGTCCCAATTGCCAAAGCCTCTCTGCAGTGTTTTTTTCCCACCCCCTTCCTCATCAGCTAATGTCCTGAGGCTTTAAAAAGGGAGGTCTTTGAAATCTGAGTCCAAACCGTTGGTCACTGAGTACTGTTACTGTTACAGCTGCTACTTCTTCCCTTTCCCTCAGTCTTTTATTTCTTCTTCTGGCATGGGTTTCAGTGGGCATGCATAGCACCATATATTCAGTGGCTTAAGATTTTTAATTTCCTGTGGGGAACATTTCTTAAGGCCTGCAGGTAGATGCCTTGCTATTCTTCCTCCCTGCTCCCTCCAGGTCTTTCCTTAACTCATGAGTTTTTCTGTGGCCCTAACTGCCCCCTTTGAGATCCCTTTGGATCTCATTTACTCCAGGATGTAACTTGAATGTTTTCAGGGTGCTAGTTTCATTTACAACTCGGTAGCTGAGAGAAGAAGCAGAGTGCCTGTTTGCTGTGTGTTCATTGGTAAGGGTAAAACAGCTTGTCCATGTTGATATCGGTAACTGAGAAACCTTTGGTACCAGTTCATCTGTGCCTACTGCAAACCACTGTGCAATAAATCCAAAGTGGTGATGTATACCATAGTAATGTGTTTAATGGTCTGGCTTTTCTGAGAATCAGTGAATAGATGTGGGGGGATGATCTGGCTAAGGAATGCTTCTAAATTGATATGTCCTGCTGAAGAAACATTAAGTCTGTGCCATTCATAGCTGAGGATGACACAGACATGGGCACGTGTATCTGTGGTGCAGCTGCCGACTACTAGCAACAGGGAAGGGAAGGACACACTGAACACAAGAGGGGCGGCAGCATTTCGAAACTGCCATCTCTTAGGCTTGCACCAAACGCAAATACTTGGGGATCAACAGAAATTGAAGCTAACTGTAAAAATAACACAAATAACACTTTTTTTTTCTCCAATCTCTTCTTTAATTTCATCCTTGCATTCATGATCTTTTAATTAGTTTGGACAGTTGATTTCCCCTAGAGACTGAGCCTTGACCTTCCAGGAGGGTCAGGGTAACAAGATGTAACGTGTCACTGAGCTAAATTTACCAAAGAGGCAATGGATGGACACATGGGCGTGTGAGTGTAATGGTGTGCACAGTATGTTTTTATGTCTCAGGGATTAAAAGAGAAATGTATGTATATATACACATGCACATATATACACATTATACATATATAAATATATACACATGATTTGAGGTTTGAAATGCATCTCTTCCCCAACCTTTTTTTTTTTTTTTCCCCATCTGGAATCCCAAATCACTTCAACCCACAGTTTCGTTTGGAATTTAGGATGCAGAGCAGGACTTCCTAGAGGGAACCATTCTCCAGGGCTCTCATAGTTCACAGAGCCTGTGAATATCACTTATAAAGGGAGTTTATAATTACGGCCATCCTCAACATGTGTCTTACTGCCTACAGGGTCCTTTCTGGTTGCCAGAGTTGGACATCCAGATACTCAGTGGTCTTGATTTGTCCATCGGAGCCCTGAGACTGACCCCACCTCCCTACAGCTGTGCTCTGACCGATTCCCCAGGTTGTTTTATCACTCTGCACAGCAGGTATAAGTGAGGGCAGATCTATGCCACAGCCTGTGCCAGTGGAGCCTAGAGAGTGACAGAATGGGACAACTCAGCCTAGCAAGCAAGCCTAGATACCAAGGAGATGGAGAGCCCAGCAGTGCAGATGCTGAAGAGGTGAGAAGGGCCAAGGGTTGAGTCTGGACTGTTGATGCTAACTGCATTTTCTAATGCAACTCCTACCCTGACATTTAGCACTTTTCTATGAACGATTTAGGAAAACCTGACATAAGCTTAGAAAAGATGTTTGAACCACTTGGTTTAATTTTAGCTTTCTGGCTATTCAGTTTTCATTGGGAAGAAATTCTGAGATTCATCTGAAAACCAAAGCCTTTGTTTTTCTTCCCAGTTCTTCCTTGCTCATTCATTAGCTGTCTCTGCCCTGGATATCTCAGCTCACTGTGTGTTATACAGCTGTGTGGTATTGCACAGACACTCTCCCTGCTCAGCAGCTCTGTTAAAGGCTGTATTTTCAAATGAGCTGAGTGTCAGAGCAGGTTCCACTGGCTTCACCTCATTACATGAAGATGCTGTTGAAACCTACCAGTCATATCCACAAACATCAAAGGCTTTAGGAAGATTCACACCAGATAAAAGTCTGGCCCACCCCACTCGGGATACACCCATCCTCTACCCACATATTACTGTTTTCCCACCCGGCCTGTTGCAGGGCATGGGAGATGGGTGGGACCTTGCTCAGCACGGCTGATACTGCCTGGATTTTGTCTGGGTTGGCAGCGGAGTGTGCTGTAAGAGGAGAGACTCAAGCACTGCCTTTGCCTGGGGCTGTGTTTATAAAGGCAATTTTACTGGTAGCGTTCTTGTTTGCATGCATCTGCTGTTATGCTGAGTGGAGGTATACGTGTGCCTGGCTGTCCTTGCAAGTGCCAAGGGCCTGCCCTGCAAGCCACTTTCTCAGCAATAGATACTGTCTTCTGCAAACCACTGTAGTGGAGCCTTTTCTTGTATGTGTCCAGTGCATTTTTGCATAGCCTGGTTGGACAATGGTGTTTTGCTCACAGATTCATGGGAATCCAGGAAAAAGAACCTGAACTTAGTTTTTTTTTAGGTCCGTCTGGCTGTCCCTCACTCAGAGCTTAGGGAAAGGAGGAAATTAGCCTGCATGCAGCCTCTTAATTTTATATAAGTGAAAAAGACTGGAGTTGACGGAGCTCCCTGTGAAATAAAATCATGCAAAAAGGGGGTGTGCTTTATCCAAAAAGCCTCAGCAAACTGCGGCTCACACCAGTCGGGCAGCATCCATGTGTGGCATAACAGTCTGCCTACAGGCTGGAAAGGTATGAGTTTGCACAGCTTAGCT
Organism: Tinamus guttatus; assembly: GCF_059628265.1. Classification (NCBI taxonomy): domain Eukaryota; kingdom Metazoa; phylum Chordata; class Aves; order Tinamiformes; family Tinamidae; genus Tinamus; species Tinamus guttatus. The sequence continues at coordinate 613,829 of NW_028289226.1, read as the reverse complement.
TATATAAATTGAACAGTAAGTGCCAGCAAACTGCAGCCGCGTGAGAGAGTCCAATAGGTTTGAAGTGCTTCAGAACAAAGCTACTTTTATGATTTATCCATTTGCCAGACAACCATCAAATTCTTTGCTGAAACTGGAGCTTCCCTGGTAGCACCAGAAGGGCTGGCCAGCCCATGAGGAATTCTTGGCATTGGAGCAGCTGTCCCGGAGTGGTACAAAAGGCTTTGCCAGTGTGAGATGAGGCTATCAATAGGAAGTCTATCAGGGGCAGCAACAAATGGGGCATGGGTTTTGCCTTCTTTTGTCTCACCAGCTCCACTGCATGCAATATAGAGTGGTAGGAACCCAATAGACATGTCTTGTGTTTACATGCAAGGTGTGGTAGCAGCAGGCTTCAGGCTGCCATGAGGCAGAGAGTGGGCAGGAGCAGGTTGGGGTTGGCTGCTGGTGGCTGCTGGTGGCTCATCCAGGTGATTGCTGCTGTGTGAGCTGCCACTAGGGAGAGGGTATCTGTGTGGCCTGGTGGGAGTCAGATTAGATTTCAGGATTCTGGGTCTGGAAGTCAGGCTCATATATGGTTATTGCATACATGTAGAGTGTTGTGAGGTCCTTAGATCTGTCATATTTTTGTTTTCCTGCATCCCCAGAGAGAAGTCATTGAGCTTCAATCTTTCTGGGGTGCTGTTTCCCCATCTCAGAATCTCTAAATGGTTAAGGTTGGAAGGGATAGCTAGGGATCATCTAGTCCAATCCCCTGCTCCTGCAGGGACACCCAGAGCACGGGACACAGGGTGGAATCCAGACGGGTTGGAAGATCTCCAGAGAAGGAGCCTCCACAGCCTCTCTGGGCAGCCCCATGTATGAAGGCTGTACAGGAAGGCTGTATTTAGCTACTTTTTAGCTATGTGAAGCATCTTTATAAAGGCAATAAGAAAGGTGAAGTCTTCTGATTTTTTTTTTTTCTGGTGGGTGAGCTTTGGCCATCATGTGAAAGTGAGAGCAAATATCCCGGGTGCATGATTTAATGTCTGAAGAACACATAGCAGTACTTCCTCAAGGCGTCCAGAGGAGCAAATCTAGTTAGAGCCTCCAAATCAAGATTTCTTTGCTAGGGCTAAGCTTGTGTGCATTAAGACTATATTTATTTAGAGAACAACTCTTATTTCTGCTCTTTTGCCAGCAAAGATCCTCTGGTTTCTGCTGGCCTTGGAGCCTGAAGCGTAAGAGATTATTTTCCGCATTTGTTTGCATATTGCTTTCATTAACACTTCCAGTAGAAGTCTATGGACACAAAGTAAGAAGCAGGCCCAGGGATGTGGCATGTGAAAGCCCCTCAGGAATGTGTTTGAATATTGCCATAGGAAGGGTTTTTGAGGTTGTGCAAAAGTTGTAATGGTCAGCCGTGGCTGGGTCAATCCCATAGCTATTAACTACTGTGGACTGACTGGATGAAAGTTCCTCACTTAAAATAAAGAAACTGTATTAGCTTGAAATACTTTACAGAGTGGGAATCCAAATACAGACTGATAATATCCATGGATCTTCTGTACCCAGCAAACTGTCATTAGAGAATGGCAGATAAGTGCACAATGCTATATAAATAGCTAATCATACTTTGGGCATGGACTTCAGTGAGCTTGGTCTGTTCCCTCCTCCAGCTTCCCTTACAAAGTGTATGTCATCTGTGATTTCTGTGTCTGCTAGAGTGGCTTATTACGCAGGAGCGTGATGATTACTATGCTTTGTGGGGATGGAGTGGTGGGATAAGCCTCTGTCAGAACAGAAACATGTCAGGCTATTTTGGTGAGGTATGAATTGGTGGTCACATTGCAACCAATAGGTTTTGCCTCCAACCTCCAATGTGTCTGTTTTCTAGGGGTGAAAGAACTTCTCATTGGAAACTATTGGCTTTGCCCTGCTAACCCTATTTATACACAGATGGCTTGTCTTCTTCTTGGCTCTATCACTTCTCCCAGCTAATTCAGGCTGGCCGTGTCTTCCATTTAAACAGAATCAAGCAGTATTTTGATGCCAGAGAAAATACCAAAATGTTGCTCTCAAACCCACAAAGGATTCAGTTATTTCCTGGAGACGATATGAAGCCTATTGAATTGCAAGAGATGGTTATCAACTCTTACTTGTGGAGGAAGAAGGCCAGGAGTGAGTGGAATAGAAATCATTGCGCAGGCAGCTTTTGCCTACGAAAGGCACCCAGCTGATTTCATAAAATTAGGTTAAACACAGAGTGAAGGAGGAGAAAAGGGATACTAAAAATCTTGGCTCTCTCTTACTCATGTCTCTCCTGTTCTGCCCAGGGTCTGGGCTCCAGGGGTTTTGACTATGTAGTAGGAGCACACTCCTCTTGGTGTAGTGGGAGAGGTAGAGATAGCTCCTTTAGGCCTCCTCTCCACTGCTTCTCCTGGCAACAAGATGCCCATCGGTGGGTCTGAGACGGGAAGTACAAGGGGGAGCTCATTAGCGGACTGCTTGTTTTATTAAGTGGAGGAGAAATAGGTGAGCGTGTCCTGAGGGGGCAACAGAAGTGGGCACCAGAAAGTTATTTTTGTGTCACTTTGTTTTAGCCCAGTTGCTTATTTCTCACACCAGCCGTTTTCTGATGCTGGGAAACAAGAGATGTGTCAGGAGCCCGTGGGTGAACAAGCTGAGATGGCATGGGCTACGCTGATGTGCTTGGAGGTAAACAGGAAGCATGTAAAAGCATGTGCACTGTAATGCCTGTTCCAATGGACTCTCTTTATGTGGCATTTCAAAATAGTCCAAAGATTTAATTGACGTTAAAAAGTAATCTTTTGTGCAGGAGCTGAGAGGAAATGTGATTTGCTTTTTGAGAAAATCTCTATAGCATATAATATAAAGCTGGGCAAGGAGAGTTATATTTATTCCCCTGTTTCAAGCACCTGCATTTTGCATATTCAGTAACAAAGTAGCCTTTCTCCCAGAAACTTGGGTTTTATATATAGCATTTGTAGAGTCAGCCAAAAACAGCATTTGTTAGGTAGCCCAGTAACACACCCTGGTACAAAGAGATTGTAGCTTCTACAAAGAAGCCCAGATAAGAAACAGCTGATTGCAAAAGCATTGCTTGAGATATAGCCCTTAATCCTATTACAACAGGCAGTGGCCTCCTCAGGTCTCTTTCAGCTTGCTGCTGTTTTGTATTTTAAACCAGGCATGATTTTAGGATTACTGTATTGGAAAACATCTTTCTTTTTTTAAGGAAGGAAAAGGAAAAATGACTTGCATAGTAAATGCACTCCAGCTCTTTCATGTTAGCAGCTGATGTGGCCACAGCAGGGTTAAGGAGAAAGAGGAAGGTTCCTTTGTGTGCCAATAGGTGGGGATTGGAGCTCATTTTTCAAATTAAGAGTAACTAAGGAGAGAAAGCAATACCCTGATAAAGAGTCCAATATGGTGGGAGAGTCCAAGAACAAGAGATGCTGGTTTGGCTCAACCTCAAGAAGTCATTCTCGCAGAGGAATGCATGCAGGGATGGAAAATAAAGCAGGCCTCAGCTCACAGCGTGTCTCCGAAGTCAGGAGAACAGTCCAGAAAAGTTGAGGATGGAGCAGTCAGGCTTCCAGCCTCAAGGGTATGAGGTGCTGAGGCTGAAAGGGGAAACTGCCTACACTCTTACTTTGACACTTTTATTGTGTGTTGTACTGTGGGCCTCAGCCCCAAGGAGAAACCCTGAGCTTTACTCCTCGGAAATCAATGGCATCAAATAATCCTGGTGCGCTCAGTGGAGGGGGGCATTTTACCCAAAACAAACATGCTTTTCCAAATCTGGCCCTTGGTAAAAGTTGTATTTTTCTTGCCATACTCCCAGCACAGTGTGTGTGCAAGGAAGCAGTATAATGCATATGCAGATTCCCTGCTGAGGCTGGCTGCAAGACTCCTAAGCATCTGAAGGGCAGGATGGCCACAGTGGATTAAAACAGTGTCCTGTCTGGAGGGTGTTATGCTGAGACCTCTCTGCCAGTCTAGAGATGTCTGGTAAGATCCCTTCATGCATCATGTTGATGTGCACATTGGAGCTGGATATGTAGTGGCATCCTTAGGCTCTGCGTTCTGATTGCAGCCTTAAGCAGAACTATAGTCCCGTCAGAACCAATAGACCAAGTCTGGTTATGTGGATGCACATGTTTCTCTGCTTTGTAAGTTTATAAAACATAATCTTGAACTTGTAGACATATATGTAAAGGCAGTATTTTCATTTTATCTATCCCTCTGTTAGAGATTATCCAGAGATAGACTTAAGAAACAGCTTTCCTCCTTAGTTAGATGCAACCCTATATGTTTTATGTTTGTGATTCAGAGCCCCCTGAGTGTCTGCAGTTAAACTGTGGATTGCCAGTGGCATTTTTAGTCTTAGGATGTAACTTTAAGCCATTTGTTTTCCACCACAGACAGCAGGGCATTTTTTGATTATGTGGGTGTCCATTCTTCATTTATCTTGCTACTTCAAGGCTTAATTCAGTAAATGCTGAAAATGTATCAGCTGGTCTTCCTGCTGCCTACCTCCCCACCCTCACTTCCTCCAGCTATTTGCTTTGAGCTATTTGCTCAGGATTTGTTTTCCCGCTGATTCTACAAGTTTGCCTTGCACAGCAAAAAAAAAAAAAAAAAAAAAAATTTGTTCTTTCTGGTATTTGGCAGGAAAACAAAAAGAACACAAAGAAGAAAAGAATAATCATTGTTTTTTTCCTGATGATTTAACACAAAAGTGGTCTTTTCAGTGCTACTGTTGCTGCTGTGTTAAAGCATCTTTTTTTCCCCTAGACTTTCCAAGAACTACTGCAGAGAGAATAAAAAAGGTGTCTCTTAACCATGTTTTCCTGGGGCTGGCAGTGGGCTCTAAGCTGAGACCTGCCCATCTGTCTAGTGCTAGTGAGCAAGGCTCTCTCATATGTTATTTTGATACAGGTGATGGAATCGGACAGAGCTGCTTTTGTGCTGAGATTTGCAAAACTTGCCTCTTTGCTGTTCTACTTCAGTGGAAGTTGAAACAGGTGTGCAAGAGCCACGCTATTCATAGCATTTTGGCTTTTTTGTGGTTCATATCCTTGCTCCTTATTTTATTAATTCCTCATTTCAGGTTAGGGGTGACCTTCTTCCCCCTCAGGACATACGAAATGGCTGGTGAAAGTTCCCGAGTGGCTTCTTCCAAATAATTGGGAAAAGACAGGTTTGACAGCACAGCTGGCAGTTAGTTCAGCAGTGTATCTGAGGAGCTTGAGCCTTTAATTTGGGATGCATACTTTCTGGTTTGGGCCATGAGAATAGCCTGTCATGATATTTTTGTTTTTTTCCTCCACCACCAGCTGAGAACAGGGAACATGCAGGGCATGCTAAATGAGCAAGCAACCCAGAAAGGCTGGTTAGATAAACTCTCTTCCGGGGGCTCATTTGAGGGCCAAAAGGAAGAAAGTGGTGAGTACAGAAGATGTGAAGGCTACTTCTCTCCTTTCTTTTTGTAAAGTTCTGTGTGTTTTTTTCACTTTCCTGCCTGTATGAGAGAAAGCTAGAAGTCCCTCCCCTTCCTCTTCATAGAATAGAATGCTTAAGGTTGGAAGGGACCTCTAGAGGTCATCTAGTCCAACCCCCCTGCACATACAGGGTCACCTAGAGCACGTGGCACAGGACTGCGTCCAAGTGGGTTTTGAAGATCTCCAGAAAAGGAGACTCCACAACCTCTCTGGGCAGCCCGTTCCAGTGCTCTGTCACCCCCACTGTTAAGAAATTTTTCCTTAAGTTCATGTGGAACTTTTGGTGCTTCAGTTTGTGGCCATTACCGCTAGATCTGTCGGTGGCCACCAGTGAAAAGAGGCCAGCACCCTCCTCCTCACTGCCTCCCTGGAGGTACTTACAGACACTGATTAGATCCCCTCTCAGCCTTCTCTTCTCCAGGTTGAACAGGCCCAGCTCCCTCAGCCTCTCCTCGTAGGGCAGGTGTTCCAGGCCCCTGATCATCCTTGTAGCCCTGCGCTGGACTCTCTCCAGCAGTCCACATCCCTGTTGTACTGCGGAGCCCAGAACTGGACACAGTACTCCAGATGCGGCCTCACCAGGGCTGAGTAGAGAGGCAGAATCCCCTCCCTCGACCTGCTGGAGACGCTCTTCTTAACGCACCCAAGGATCCCATTGGCCTTCTTAGCCATGAGGGCACACTGCTGCCTCATGGCCAACTTGTCGTCCACCATGACACCCAGGTCCCTCTCTGCAGAGCTGCTCTCCAGAAGGTCAGTCCCCAGTCTGTACTGGTGCCTGGGGTTATTCCTGCCCAGGTGCAGGACCTTGCACTTGCCCTTGTTGAATTGCATGAGGTTTTTCACCGCCCAGTTGTCCAGTCTGTCCAGGTCATGGCAGCGCAGCCCTCAGGGGTATCAGCTACTCCTCCCAGTTTTGTGTCATCAGCAAACTTGCTGAGGGAGCACTCTGTGCCTTCATCCAGGTCATTGATGAATAGATTGAACAGGACTGGACCAAGGACTGACCCCTGGGGGACCCCGCTAGCTACAGGCCTCCAGCTAGACTCTGCTCCGCTGATCACCACCCTCTGAGCTCTGCCATCCAGCCAGTTCCTAATCCACCTCACTGTCCACTCATCTATCCCGCACTTCTGGAGCTTGCCCAGGAGCATGTTGTGAGGGACGGTGTCAAAAGCTGTGCTGCCAGTAAGGTGGAAGAGTCTTGCACATAGAGCAAAAGATGAAGCAGGAAGATAATATGAAAAGCTGAGTCATTACTGAATGAAAACAAACAACAACAACAACAACAGAGTCTGGAAACAGGAAGGGCTAAAGGGGGTTGGCCATGCAAGTTCAAGAGAAACCACATAGGTGATAGTGGTCCTTCTTCAGCAGAGATAGGGCTACTGTGGTCCCCGCCAAGCAAGTGGAGGGTGCCAAGCAGCCCTTGTACAGTGGCAGCATTCAGTGGGTTCCAGCTGCTGAGAAATATGTGGAAATTACATGCTATAACTCAGCTAAATAAACAAGGAGGAAAAATGGCTGAGTCAGAGAAAGTGAAATATTCAATTCAAATGCATTGTTATTTGGAAAAATGCTTAACACAACTGGAAATTCTGTGGGCATGGGTAAACAAACTATGATGAGGAGATAACCAATTAAAGCACTAATAAGTGTACTGTTAGGAAGATGTCCCGATCCGTCAGTGATAACTCTAAATAGTAAGTTATGGAAGAGACAACACATCTGTATTGCTGCTTTCAGCTGCAGTTCTATGTCCGTCTTGCTTTTATGCTTCTGTACATAAATAATCAATGTGAGAAGCTGCACACTCACCAGTGGCATATGTAGGTTAATGCAAAATTTGGGACTTGGTCTTGAGAAGACCAAGAATGATGTACTGGGGACAGAACGATGTACCGGGGAAAAGTTATGGTGGGTTACTTTGTGAAAGACTACTAAATATCTCCTTACATTCCCATAGCAAAATAAATGAAGACGCAATGCTGGAGGTGAAACTCATTGCAAGAGCTAAGCATTAAGTATCAATAGCAAGTAATCAGCACACTAACAACTGTAACAAAAACACAGTGCTTCCAGAAGATTTTGCTTTGCAAAGAAGGAAAGAAGTCTCATTCAGTCTACTGTGCTGACACTAGAGAGTTCAGTTCCTGGGTTGAGGAATTCTCCAGTTACTGATCTGAACGTTTATTTGGTCTTGGCCTTTGCATTTCTGCTTTTACCAATAAAAGCATTTGTGGAGTGACTAGGACAGGGAGAAGCATCCATGTGCGTGCAAGCAAGAAACACCTAGATTTCTACGTGGAAATGTTTATCTGTGCATCTAGAAACAATGAAACAACCTGCACATGTTTGTATCTTAGACTATAAATCCGTCTTGGAACCAACTTTTTTTTTGGTAAATCTGAACTAGTATGCTCAATGGATCACTTCTATGAGGCAATAATGCATCTACAACCAACATTATCAGGACACCAGAAGCTCTTTTATGTGTTGAAGAAAGTTATTTCATTTATTTCTGGCCTCCTGTATTTTTCCAAATTTCCAATTTCTGTATTCCTGAACTGGAAATTTTCGATTTTTATACTCTAGAGGCAAATATACTTTCAGGTTCCCTTTCAAGTTGCTGATCACATTTTCATTAGAGTATAAACCTTGGATCTTCATATGCATATGGACCTTTGTCCTCAGTTATTATGGACCTCACTTATTGTGCAAACGCCAGGGCAGATAGACAGTACCTTTCTGAAATAGTTATATTGGCTGAAGACTATATTGGCTGGGGACGAAAGGAACATCTTATCCATCCCACATAAAAGGTTTACCTCCCTCTTTCCCTGTCTGAACAGTTGGGCACTAGGTCCTGACATATGAACCCCAGCTGGATGACACGATGTGTGTTTCTGCAGCTAAGTTGTCCACCCCAAACTATGAAGTCTAGATGATTTGATGAGCACTAGTTTGAAAATGCATTTCTGGATAGTTTTCTCATTCTGCACAGTGTGAACTCTGTATAAAGCTCTGTAGAGTCCACCTGGATGAAAACTTCAGTCTAGATCTCATAGATCTTGTGAGAGATTTTTGAACACACCTATTTTTTACTACTTTTGAAATCACATACAAAGCTACACATTCTGAAGCAGTGCTGCAAAGGTGCACTTGTCATTACAAAGTGAGTATATAAATGGAGTCCCTGGACTTTCTTCTTTTCCTCACTTCTGGCGGATGTGCTGATATTTACCTTACCTGGATAGAGCTTTTCTGATGTCTGTAACAGCCTTGCCTTGGAACAACAACTTTTTCCTTGCACTGTATCCATGTGGCAGGGTGCTAGCCTTCCTATTCTAAGGTTGAGCCAAAACCGGGTGGGATAAGTCACCTCTTGAGAAGCATCTGTCTCCCACTTGTGTCCCAAATGCTTAATATAGAGCAGATATCTCACTTTTAAATAGATGGCTAAAATTAGGTGAGGAAAATCCCACCCACAAGGGCAGTTTGATCGGTTTGGAGTTGATGTGGAACTATGAAATGTGTGTTAAATTTTCCATTGTTGAGAGATTTAAAAAAATGTTGGGAAGATTAAATGCCAAACAACTGTTCATAAATTATAATAGCCTAGAACAACCTTACAAACCACTGGCTCATTGAACAAAACATCATCTTACAGCTCTTGTGTGGCGGAGATTCCTCTATTTGCTTTTCTTTCAAGATACAGCTGCAATAACAAGGCATATGTGATTTTAATGTGACACCATAATCTGTCAACTCTGAGAAACAGGGAGCAAGTCCATATAAGATAACTAGCTCAACCTCACCATGATAAACATGTCAAGAAATGAAAATCAATTCCTCCCTTACAAATGAGAGAAAGATGTCATGTAATTGGAGATGTCAAGCTAGCTGGGATGAGCAACATTCCCACAATTAATCATACCAAATACATTATGTAGTAGTTGTTGCTTGAAGACAAAGGAGAAATAAATACTCATGTAAACATGCCAAATATGAACTCTCCACATATGCTGATTGCTGTTCCATATTTAGCACATCAATACATGGAATATACGTTACAGTTTCAAGCAGAACAAAAGCTCGGGAAAGCCAGCTCTGTGCAGAGACTGCAGGTAATATAGCTGCAGTTTTTTCCAAGATCCTTAGGAAACTGGACATTAGGAGCTCCCCTGTTGACAGTCATGCAGATTTTGCCCTTTTCTTGAATTAGGACTGCATTGGGGATCTCGTGAACGAAAGATGCTTGGCTGAAAATATAGTGGCTTAGAAACTCAAGGCAAATTCAAGCGTTCCTAACAACACTCACAAACAAGAACTTGCTAAAATACAATGCTAAAATGATCTTGCATATTTCATAGAATAAAAAACAAAATTAGCTTCAAGCTGGGTTTATGATTCCTCCCTTACATGCAAGTTTACTTTTTATTAATATTGATTCCTTCTGACCTCCAAGGGCCTCTTCTTCATTGTACATGCTTCACAGTGAATAGCTTCCTGGCAGTAACATTTATGGCAAGAGAAAATGTTAACAACTCGCAGGGACACGTGACCTTGTGAATACAGACTTTTTATTTTTTTTCTTTTCTTTCTTACATCAGAAAACCTCATTTTGGGACCAGAAATGATACCACGTAACCTTGTATGATGGTGAATCTGACCAGCATTTCATGGATTTTAATATTATAACAAATGAATGACAATCGATGTAGACACACGTGATCTATCCTGAAAATGGTTCAGGCATGAGATTGATACAGATTAGGAAACCATAACCTCTAGATGACCTATATGGAAACAGAAGCAAGGCTAAATTGAATGAGTAAAATGCTTGCTTAGCTCTAGCTGAAATAAAGATGTTTTTAATCAATTTATATTTTTTTGCCTTTGATTTTTTTTGCAGCTGCTGTTTGATTCCCATGTCAGTGGCAAAACTTCCATTGCCGTCACCAGCAGTGATTTGGTAATGCAGCTGGAGAGTTCTTCCGAAACAACTGTCAGGGTTTCCCAAGTTATGTTGGTCCCTTCCCATTCTTAACCTAGATTTGCTTCAGCTGTCTCTAGAACCTAATTAGCTGCTATAGTGTCCCTCTGAAGCTATGGGAGAAAGGCATAGCCAAATCCAAAGGCTGCTTCATCTTTTGTTTCTGAAGTATCTATTTCAGGTTGAAGTACCTATTTCAGAATAGGATGAGTTGCCTTCTGGAGTTGTCTCTCTCCATTGATTATAATCAGGACCCAGAGATTCAGTCTCCTATACTAGACATGTCATACACCTAGAGCTAGGTGTTGCAAAACCAGGCTTTGTTGCTTCTTTGGACTTTGAGCTTCATGGATGATTTTGTTCAGAAAGTGAAATGTTCTTAGAATGAAAAACTGTGCTTTGTTCTATGAAGACTCTTGCAGATTAAAGAGTGTATAAGAGCTTGTTACTCCTGCAACAATAACTATTCCAGGAGCCTTTTTCCTATCCTTCTTCCAAGTGTGAAAAAAAAAGTTGTATTTTTTGCTTTAGTGAAAAAAAATCCTATTTTCCTATTAAAAAAAAATCCTGTTTTCATAAGAACAGTAATAAAACAGAAATATCTTGGAGTCCCTTCTTAAAGCTGCAATAAAATTTGCATGCAAGAATAATTTGTGCTTGTTTGTTTGGTGCCCTTTATACCCTCTGTTGCCTATAGCTAGCATGTGTGACAGCAGTGATGGGTTGTAGATACGGGAATGAGTGCTGTGAAAATCTTCCCAAATTATGGTATTTGTGGTCTAATTTATAAATACAAATGGCATCGATGACATTGATGACATTAAGTGGCAGAGAAACTGACTCCAGGATTTTCAGAAGTTTAGACCTAATGCTAGACTCATATTGAACACAGAATTCTATTTTAGATGTGATTTTTTTTGAAAGTGTCAGGCCCAGAAGCAAAGTGTAATGCGTGGCCCACTTCCTTCGGTTCCTTGAAAGAATCCCAGCCATAAACTGCAATAGCTACGGTGAGTTTGGAATATTTAAAAATCGTATCACTAAAGATGTGAGTGGTGAGCTGACATTTTCCAGAGGCTTTAAGAAGTATTCTACTAAGCCTGTAGATTTCTGAATTATTAAGATGCTTTTGAAGATTTTACCCAAGAGAGACTAACTTTAGGTATTCTCTTTTGAGAATCTTAGCCAAAGGGAAAACAAAATACTGATAAAAGTTAGACATAGTCTGTGTTTTGGAAATCTTACCATAGTTTTATACACATCTGAGTACTAGCTTTAGTAGCTTGTATTGGTCACTGTTCTTTGTTTTCTTTTTCTTTCCTTTTTTTTTTTTTATTCTTTTGCATTCTTTCAAGAATTGTGAGGCCCCAGAGACTTGAGGGAAAATTCATACAGGTCAGGTCAATTTACCAGTCCTTGCAGCCGTTCAGTCAGCAATAAACACTCTAGCAGGGCAATGATTATTGCAATAGTAGGGGGCATTCTAGCTAGCAAGCCACATGAAAATGATAGACAGTTGCTGAAATCAAGAGAACTACAAAGCAAAGGAACAAAAGCATAAGAAAGTGAATCATTAGGCTGGGCTCAGAGAGGTGACATACGAAGTGCTGTGCCTCCTATAAATTTGGTGAGTTGATGATTTACCATAGCAGGGCTTTTCAGTAAAGAAAATGAAAACTTCAGGAGGGCTCTTCAGTTCCAAGAAACAGCACCAAGAGAAACATATCCTTTGTGTCACAACAGCTGACTTGGTGTTAAAAGCATTGATACCAGTGAATGAGGCTGAAAGAGGCTTCAGACTCTTTCATTCCTATTAGGGTTTAAAAACACTAGTGCTAGATCCTGCAGTTCTTGCTCAAGCAGAGCTCCCATTGATGTGTTCTTAATCTGGAAAAAGTCAACATGGTTATTTACGGAGCCATAGTGCCTTGAGGCTCTAATAAAATCTGTGCCTATCAGATCATTATACCTATATTTAGTACAGACAGTTCATGTCTCCTAGAACTTGTGGTCTGTATAGACAAGACTGATAAAACAGATGTGGGGTAGGGATTGCTGTTATTTCTGTTTTACAGATGGAGAATGAGAGCTAGGGATTGCAGGAGAATTTTCAAAGCCAGATAGGGATATAGAATATTTATTTTCCATGCATTTTAAAAGAAACAAGACATAGAGATCCCTCAGTTGTGTTGAAAGGCTCAGCCTAGCATAGTCATCCCAGTTCTTGTGGGATGATGGGAAGTCTGTGATAGATGTGTAATTAATTTAGATCTAGACATTCCAGAACAATTTGCTAAGCCAGGAACATCCATATTTGGCGAGTGTTTGTCTGAAGTGAGGGCTGCAAAATCAAGACCTATGGGCAATGGCTGCAGCCAATATATGGAGATAAAAACAAGTAGGTATGAAACAGAGTGAGAGGGAAATAGGAACCCACAGAGTTTTGGTAACTCCTAAATCTCTTTAACTTGGGTGTATGTCGTTTCATCTTGCCTTTTGTGAAAGCAACCTAGCCTAGATTTAATCCTAATGGATACCTAAACCTAGGTCAGTTAGCTGTGGAGGATGCTTGAAGTAAAATTTGTCAGCTATGTTTGGTATTACATACTAAGTCCATGGATACCATTCACGGGATTTTCAGGGAAGTGCCCTGCCAATGACCAGTACTATGTTTTGCTTAACTGTTAACATATTTGTGACTCTACAATCAAAGGGGCCAACAGCACAGGGAAGAATGTTTGGAAAATAGGAACGCATTCACAAAAAAAATGTTCATAGAATGATTTGTAGTCTAGAAAATCTGCCTTACATTGAGACTCTTTGGAATTTCAGTCTATGAAAATATTTACATATAAATATATATATATATTTATATATTAATTCACTTGATTCCTCTCCATAAGATTCTGTGACTAAAAACTGCCCTTAGATAAATTTGGACAAGAAATGGGACACAAAATGTTAGTTATTTTAAGGAAGACTAATTTAGCCACTAGAATAACAGATACATCTGCACTGGATTCTCCATCACTTAAAGACTTGACAGCAAGCCTGAAACTTTCTTCAAAGTTGTAGTGCTTCTCAGACAGAACTGCTGAGTTTGAACCTGCAGTTACTTTGTGTGGAGTAAAGGACAATGCTATGCCAGCATCTTCTCCTGTCAGAGAAGATAATTATTATGTTTTTTAAAGTGGAAGCTTACTAGCTGCGCAAATAAAATAGAATATGTTTTTTTACCAAATTAAAAAAGCTTAAAAAGTCATGCACACACACACACATATATATGTATAAAGAATTTTCCATCCTCATACAAAAGATTTGGACTGGAGCACTTGCAACATCCTGCTTATTTATTAGCCCATTTTTTTCAGGCTAATGAAATCAGTCAACGTAATAGATACAACACATACCTAAATAAAATCAAATTGAAAATGCAGGCTCTCTCCCAGCTTCTGGAGAGGCCCCAAACAGGATTCTCTAATGTGTTCCAGGTCACTGTGGGGCCAGATTTTCAAAAGCACTTAGTTTGCAGCCGTTCCCGTAGCAATATTTGTGTTTCAGCACAGAGAGCATCCTCTGTGTTGTTCTCCTTTGAAAAAGAGGGCTTGTTTAAGGATAATGAAGCCTTCAAAAACTGGTGCCATGATTTGCAGGTACTCTATTCCCTACAGCTCTTAAAAGACATGTTGTGTCTCAAGTCAGATGCTGCTGAATTTGCTTTCACTTGGATTTCCACATTTGAAATGCTAGATCTTTAAAGACTCACTCTTTTCTAGTCCTAATTTGAATGGAAGCTTGTTTATCAGCTTCCATAATCCAGAATATCATATATAAAAAATCAGATTAAACTAGGAGCAAAGTAACACTAATAATGAAAGTTTGAATGAGCCAAAAAAGAGAAACAGAAGCATATGAATGAAAGTAATGAACGACACTAGTCTGTGAATCCAGGGCCTCTGAATCGGTATTTTCTGCTGCATTTCACTGGTCTATTCTTAAAATTCCCACTGGCTTCAGCAGATGAGCCCTCTATCCCATGGAAATGGAAAGACTGTAATAATGTCACTTTAGTGGCTTGCATTTCTCTCCTAATGAATAATCTTGAAGATACCAAGAAGGGCAACAGTTTATTGCACAGGGAGAAGGGGGAAAAAGCCAGAGTTGGCCAGGAAGTGCCTCGTGCACGTTGAGAGGGAGGCAGCAATGTGCACTGTCAGCTGCTGACTTCCTCCGCCTCCTGCCTCGTCCCCACCTGTTCACCAGCCTCTGCAAGCACGAGATGGGATTTCACCGAACGACATCCTGCGGGTGGGCTGGGGGGGAGATGGGGCAAGCCAGGGGGAGGGACAGCGCATGCAGTGAGGATGACACATCCAGCATGAAATGTCCAGGTGCAGGGAGCAGGAGCAGAAAAAAAAAAAAAGGAGAAGAAAGGAGATTTGTGTGCACACACACACAAATCAATAAAAAGTGTAATGCATCTTTCTTTAATTAAATCCCACTCTTTCATTCAGTGGCCAGCTCTGTCCGGCACTGACCTCTGGCCCTCTCCATTTTGCTGACTGGCACAGCTGTTAGTAAATCACCTGCTGGTGTGCCTCTCCAGAGCTTTAAAGGTCATCTGTCAGAGGCTGCTGGGGAAGAGATAAAGAAGAGAAACAGAACCAAAAATCTCTATTTTGGAAAATAAATAAATAAAGCCGTGTGCGTGTTGGGCATAAAGCCTTTCCCTGCAGCCAGCTGTGCATCTTTCTGACACCTGAGAGTGGGGGACTGTCAATTTTCATTCAATTCCTCCTACTCTTTTGCATGTATCTTTTAAGCTTTCAGCTACTTCTATAACCTTTTTGATTTAAGCCTTTCTATCCTCCAGGAGAATCTTTAGCCCTGCTTCAACAACAATGATAAGTTCCTGGAACTGGAGGGTGATTCCGAGCAGGAGGGGCTGAGGATTCATCTTCTTTTGGGAGCTGTGGTTGCCTGAGCTAAATTGCAGCCATGTAGCGGCAATACCTGTATCTTGCCATTTGTCCCACCGATCTGAATCCTGACACTGCCTTCACTGGGATTGAAGTCACTCCCAGCTTGATCTCACTCCTACATCACCACCATGGTCTGGACAGATCACTGGGGCTCTTAGTTGAACCTGGTTCAGCCTGTTTGCCATCACTGGAAGTGCTCTGCTCATCCTTCTGGAGTCCTGTGGGCCCTTGCTGGTGATGCAATGGCCTCTGACAGCCTTGCTGTCACCTAGAGTGTCTGGTTCCTCTTCCCTGGCTGAGCAGCCTACTCTCTCTTCCCCTTAACACCCCACTCTAGGTTATTTTGGCAAGCCAGAAGAAGTGATAGGCTTCAGGCTGTTGTTTCATTCTATCTATCCACAGCTCTAGTGCAACGCAATTTAAATCAGCGATGTAGATAAGGGCTATCTATTGAAATGTAAAGATGTGACTTCACCCAAATGTGACAGTGGGTTGGGTTGGGGGTGGGGGAGTACACTGAACAACTCAATGCCAGGACAGGAAAGAGGGTAACTGTCATAGGTGATTCCTTACAACAAACTACTCTTTCAGCTATCTATTTGTGAAAGGATAAGGTGATTTTATGTGTATACATCAATTCCATTATCACCTTTAAATTTAGTTTCAAGCAAAATACTGGTGGTGAATATCATCTTATTTTAAGGAAAGGGACATGGGCCAGATCCAGGTAATTTGAGAGCTTTTTAATATATCGTGATAATATCAGCTATATTTTCAAAAACTTATCATTTTGATTCAGTATCAAACATACAAGAATTTCTCTGATTTTGATCCCAAGTCAGGCAGAATGTGTAAGTTCCAGGCCAATTTCTTTTTTTCTTTTTTTTTTTTTGCTTTGGGTTCATTCATACATTAAATTTGAGGGAAACCCAGGCATTTGGGAAACTGTCCAAAGCAATACTATTTGCAAAAGCTGACTGAAGCTATTAGGAAGCTACCGTTAATCCATCTCTACTCATTTTAAAACACATGCATTTTCCTTGGAATAAAAACTACTGTATGCCATTCTAATATATGTGGTTTGTAGGTCATTGTAAAATATTGAGTCTAATCTGATGTCCAGTCAGGTCAGTGGAACCACGTCTTGTTTCCCTACCACCTGGTTGTTCCAGCACATTCTAAGTGAGATCAAGCCAAACTTGGCTGTAGTGTAAATCCATTGATTCTATTCAATTCTTACCCATGCACCTGTCAAGTACACAACATCTCAGTGGTCTATGTCTTTATAGTGATTTTCATTCCTGTCCTTTATGGTATTTCTGTAATCCTTAGAGAGACGAATGACTGTACACTGAAAGCTTCAACCCTTTGGACCAGATCTTGACTTTTCCTGTGGTTTATTCATACTGTTTTCATAATGCAAGGCTCTGGTTAGCCGGACTGTCATGTGGGAGACAACATGGTAATGAAGAGGAGAGGAAGTAACAGAATGGTAAAAGGAACTTAGTTAGCTCTAAGGAAGGAGATTTATTTGGGATATTACTGCACTCCACTGATCTTTTACCAAAGCAGTAAGCCGCTGGGAGTTGGCCAACCGTTTTGCTGGAATCTGAGAGTGATGACGTGCATTGTTTACCAAACCAAAGAATTTGGTGCAGTATTGCTCTATCATGGGAGCTGTCCCTAGTGTTTCTTTTTTTTTTTTTTTCCCTTGGCCTCCTGACCTGTTATCAAATGAAGTGAAACTTGTACTTTACTATACCAACCCTTAGAAGTAGAAAGGATAAAAAATCAGTAGGCAGAATCATTTGTTTAGTTTGGAAGAAATGAGCTGTTTGGTGTTACAGAAAAGGGAAATTCTTAGCAAAGAAATCTGAAAGAATTAGGATACTGCATCAGGCAATTGCTCTTCTACTGCAAGAGTAATGAATGCATGCTTCCCCTCCTCCTTTGTATATTGACAGTAGAAAAAACAGCACCTTGATCACAAGCAAAAAAAGTCCTTGAAGGACCCTATACTGACATTTAAGCTTGGGAAGGGTTTATCATCAGGAATGATAAGAACTCCTCTCCATAGGAAAAAGCTGAGGTCACTTGGATCAAGGCTCAAAAGCTACTTGCAATGTCTCCAAAACACTAAAATTCAGGAGTGCAGTAGCTTTATTTATTTCTGCAACATGACGGTAAAGAGCAGACAGTAGGCAGAGAGGAACTGACACGCTGCCTTTTCCCGCATCGCACATGGTGTTAAGAGATGAGTGAACAAAGCGTTAGCCTACCTTAAGCAAATCATCGCTCTCCTGTTCCTCCTGGAACCCGCAGAATCTCAGCACCTTAGTGGCACTCAGGGACACCTAGTTCTGTGCTCATCCTACAACAACCATTTCTATCTCTCAAGGAATGTTCTGCTGAGCATATCTTCCATCTTTTGGCAAAGAAAACAACCTCTTAGAACTTTCCTGGTCAGGGTTGTCTGTAACCTGAGCATTGACCAGCAGATACTCCATGTGAAACGCTAGGGATCTTGCTTTGCTGTAGCTTGGTCATTGGATGAAGTAGGTATAAAATGCTCTTAGATTATTTGACTCATGCTCATATAACAACAGATGTGACAACTAAGGTGCACAGCAGTAAAGAAGAAAAGCTGCCTTTTAACTGTTCATAAGGAGTGAATGACAGGCATTTTTGAAATATGAGTTTTCATGCTATGGCTGAGGTAAGGTTTAGGCAAATACTCAGAAAGCTTCATTCCTGAAAAGGATAATTCTTTGGTTAAACAGGGAAGAAGCCTTGACAGTCTGATTTGGTAGATGAGCTAGCTGCTACATTGATTGCAGAGTTTCTCTTAAAGCTTATGAGTCTCTCCCTTCCACAAAGCTCCGCCCATTTCAAGAAGAGATCATATAACACCATGAAGATGAGTTAAAAATCCATTCACAAGCCCACATGTACCAAATCCAAACCGTTGGACAAATGGGTGCACAGCCAGCAATCTAAGCAGAAATGTTGTACTTTTACAGAGTCATTCAGGAGCCACTGTAAACCATAATAAGAGCTAAACACAACATAATGAATATTTCGGCAAAACAGCTCATCGTAGAGAAGACACTGCAGTTTTACTCTTTCATGTCTGACAGACACTGTTTACTGCATGACATGGAAAGAGTATGTGGCTCTCCAGAACAAATAACATGAATATAATCCAGAGTTTAAGGATGTCTGAAGGTTAGAAAAGCATGTAGTGTGTAATGGGAAAGAGGATAATGGCCACTAGCAGGGCTTCAAAAAGTTAGCTACTTTTTTTCCCTCTCTTAAACTGTTTAGTATTTCCAGCTGCCTTTGACCGTGCCTTGACCAAGAAAAGAGGTTGCTTTGCAGACAAGCTCAGAGAAGCTCAAACTTTTTTCCCATCCAAAAAGCAGAAGAATATCATCTTGATTGGTTTTGTTGTCTGGACTCTGCTTTATCTAGAGCTCATGGCTAAGAGACATCTGTACCATCACCATTCTTTCCCTTTTCTGTCGTGGTGACCTTAATGTGTGCCCCCCTTCATGATACTAACTAATGCAATTTTGATGGTTGCTTATCTTCACTGTCTGTGACATTTTATTCCTTAAATCATGCCTTTCCTTTTAGACACAGTTATTTAGACTTTTATGAAACCCTGTTTTGGGGATACTGAACATGTCCTGCCATTACAGTGCCACCATACAACACAGTGCCTTTGTGGCTTGGACTTTGAAAACATCAAGGAGAAGAGAAAGCTCCTTGAGGAACTGAAGGAAAGAAGCAACAAAGGAATTCTGTTGATTCACCATAGCTAGAGAGCTGGGAGCTGAGACATTGCCCTATAAAGGTGAAAGGGTCTTCCAAGAAAGGCTCCTCTGGTGACTCCAGATCAAGGCACATACCTGGAAAACATCTGGAGCCACAAAAGGGACCCCATTCTGAAATGGTCTGCCATGACTGGTGAGTGTTTTCTTACTTTTTACTCTTAAGAGATGTGCAGAGTGTTCCAAATTTGGGAGCAGACTTCTGAACTGTGATCCATATAAGCTGTTTTTCAGGAATGAAAGACTACTAGTTGATAAAAACTGAATGTTTAGTCCCCCTCACTGCAGCTGCTTTATCATACACAGAACTGTAATCCCACACATCACTTTCAGGATCTGGTATATATTCGAAGATAAGATTGGCTCATGATAATATTACTAACTGAGTAATTATGGAAATAAGAAAATAATCCCTTTAGGTTTTGTTGTAATGACTTCTAAACATCTTGCATCACCATAGACAGACAGCAGCTTTCAGGATGCCATGTGTTATTGAAAGGAATGTGGAAAATCTTGTTTTGGTTGGTGTTGATGTCTCTAGTAAGGGAGGACACTGCATATCTTCACAGTAAAATTGAATTGGAGAGAAAAGCGTGTGATCTTTTTAAAAAGAGATAGCTAATCTTCCCTTGATCTCTTGTAGTCCTGTCTTTTGGGGCAACAGTAGAATGCATTCCTGACAACCACTCTTGATGAATCCCCTCACACTGTGACTCTGAGGGATTCTAACTGCAATTTTAAATGCAGTTAAATGTCTTAAATGAAATTCAGAACCTTGGTTCTGA
Source organism: Tinamus guttatus (assembly GCF_059628265.1). NCBI lineage: Eukaryota > Metazoa > Chordata > Aves > Tinamiformes > Tinamidae > Tinamus > Tinamus guttatus. The sequence continues at coordinate 593,726 of NW_028289226.1, read as the reverse complement.
ATGAAAAGATAATGCAGACCTGGCAGCATAGTGCAGGTAACTTCATTGGAACATATTCTTTCCTCATATGTTATTGTTTTACTTATGTGAGAAGAGCTCCTGCAGTGATGAACGTGGCTGAATGTTGATCAGCAACCCTGTGATGTGTGCTTTGGACTCCAGCATTAAGAAATTAACAGGAAGACCCTCATATCACTGCTGAAGTATTCTAACCTCACTGCATAAAAATTAGTGGAAATGGAAATGAAAACACATGAATGTGCTTCCCTAGGAATATACTCTGTATTTTGCTTTATATTAGAGAGACTGCTGAGAGGAAGTATTCAATGAGTTTTCAAAAAAATAATGCAAAGGTAGAATTATTCCGGAAATTACTCTACTCTCTACTCTTTTCTTTTTAATGAACTCTTTTTTAGTATCAATAGACTATTTGGAAGACCTTTGCTTTCCAAACAAGATTTCACAAACAGCTTAAACTGTGGCACACAAGAGTCAAGCATCCATCTGTAGCTATGCTCCTTATTTATTCCTTGGAGGACTCCTGAATGTAATAGTAAACACAGGAAGGTGGGGGATTTGGAGCAAGGAACGCAGTTGTCTATCTATTTAATTTTCATGTCTCCAGAGAAAGAATTTCATTTCATTCCAATCTCATGCAAGAATTATGACAAGGTTTTTATAGTAGAAACTCTTCTAGAGGACAGATTTGGGTAGTGTTTGGTTCATTCATGCTACCTTAGCCAGTTAGCAAAACTGCTAAGGTGCATTTGGAGGAGTGGAGTTCAGGATTCAACGAGGAAGAGGCAGGGCTGTAAGTAGCCTTGCGACGATGGACTTCAGGAGGGCCAACTTTAGCCTCTTCAGAGACCTCCTCGGTAGAATCCCATGGGCTAGTGCTCTAGAAGGCAGGGGGGCCCAAGAGAGCTGGTTAGTTTTCAAGCGGCACTTCCTCCACGCCCAGCAGCAGTGCATCCCTGTGTGTAGGAAGGGAGGCAGAGGGGGCAGGCGACCTGCGTGGATGAGCCGGGAGCTTGTGGCAATGCTCAAGCAGAAGGCAGCGGTATACAGAATGTGGAAAAAAGGACAGGCCCCCTGGGAGAAATACAGGAACGTAGTCAGGGAGTGCAGAGATGCGACAAGGAAAGCTAAGGCACGTCTGGAAGGCAAGCTGGCAAGGGACGTTAAAAATAACAAAAAAAAATTCTTCAAATACATTAACAGCAAAAGGAAGATCAGGGAGAACGTGGGTCCGCTGGAGGACGGGATGGGCACCTTGGTTACAAATAACACAGAAAAAGCAGAGTTGCTCAATGCCTTCTTTGCTTCGGTGTTTACCAAGGGCAGCCCTTTAGAGCCCCAGGCCCTAGAGGCAAGAGAAGAAGCGGGTGGAGAGGAAGACTTGCCCTGGGTAGAGGAAGATTGGGTCAGAGAGCACCTAAGGAACCTCGATACCCACAAATCCATGGGCCCTGATGGGATGCACCCCAGAGTGCTGCGGGAGCTGGCAGATGCCATAGCTAAGCCGCTCTCCATCATCTTTGAAAGATCCTGGAGAACGGGGGAGGTGCCGGAAGACTGGAAGAAGGCCAATGTCACGCCAGTCTTCAAAAAAGGCAAGAAGGAGGACCCAGGCAACTACAGGCCAGTCAGCCTCACCTCCGTCCCCGGAAAAGTGATGGAACGGCTCATACTGGCTGTTGTCTCCAGGCACATGGAGGACAAGAAGGTGCTCAAGAGTAGTCAGCATGGATTCACCAAGGGAAAATCTTGCCTGACTAACCTGATAGCCTTCTATGATGAAGTGACCGGCTGGATAGACGAGGGGAGAGCGGTGGATGTCGTCTATCTCGACTTCACCAAGGCTTTTGACACCGTCCCTCACAACATCCTCCTGGGCAAGCTCCGGAAGTGTGGGATAGATGAGTGGACAGTGAGATGGATTAGGAACTGGCTGGATGGCAGGGCCCAGAGAGTGGTGATCAGCGGTGCAGAGTCTAGTTGGAGGCCTGTGGCTAGTGGGGTCCCCCAGGGGTCAGTCCTTGGTCCAGTCCTGTTCAATTTATTCATCAATGACCTGGATGAAGGCACAGAGTGCTCCCTCAGCAAGTTTGCTGATGATACCAAACTGGGAGGAGTAGCCGATACCCCAGAGGGCTGTGCTGCCATCCAGAGGGACCTGGACAGACTGGACAACTGGGCGGTGAAAAACCTCATGCAGTTCAACAAGGCCAAGTGCAAGGTCCTGCACCTGGGGAGGAATAACCCCAGACACCAGTACAGGCTGGGGACCGAGCTTGTGGAGAGCAGCTCTGCGGAGAAAGACCTGGGTGTCATGGTGGACGACAAGTTGACCATGAGGCAGCAGTGTGCCCTCGTGGCCAAAAAGGCCAATGGGATCCTGGGCTGCATTAAGAAGAGCGTCTCCAGCAGGTCGAGGGAGGTGATCCTGCCCCTCTACTCAGCCCTGGTGAGGCCGCATCTGGAGTACTGTGTCCAGTTCTGGGCTCCACAGTACAAGAGGGATGTGGAGCTGCTGGAGAGAGTCCAGCGCAGGGCCACAAGGATGATCAGGGGCCTGGAACATCTGCCCTATGAGGAGAGGCTGAGGGAGCTGGGCCTGTTCAGCCTGGAGAAGAGAAGGCTGAGAGGGGATCTAATCAGTGTATATAAATACCTCAAGGGAGGGAGTGCAGAGGACGGTCATGGTATCTTTTCAGTGGTGGCCACTGATAGGACTAGAGGAAATGGCCGGAAACTGAAACATCAAAAATTCCATAGGAACTTAAGGAAAAATTTCTTAACAGTGAGGGTGACAGAGCACTGGAACAGGCTGCCCAGAGAGGTTGTGGAGTCTCCTTCTCTGGAGATCTTCAAAACCCGCTTGGATGCAGTCCTGTGCCACGTGCTTTAGGTGTCCCTGCGTGTGCAGGGGGGTTGGACTAGATGATCTCTAGAGGTCCCTTCCAACCCTAAGCATTCTATGATTCTATGATTCTATGATTTCATAGTATTCTGATACTGTTCATTGCCCTCATGACTGATGGATGGGAGTCATGACTCCAAGACTGCAAGAGGGCTCCTCAAGGCTTTTGAGTTTCCTGAGGCTCATCACCTGTGCTTCTCCCTTGCTCTTTTACTTTTCCTGCATATGCAATGACCTAGATCTAATGCTATTACTACCTGCATGGTGGATGGTGAGGCTTCACAAAAGTTCAATTAGTTGACGCTTGCCTTGAGAAATCATAGATTTCTGCTGAATGTTTGCTGCTAGAACACCTTGCTGGAGGGGCATTCAAATGCTGGTGACATGCAAATGTATTAATATGCAGTCTGTTCACTGTGCAAAAGCATCTCTGCTCAGAGGTAATATTACCAGATCGCTGCAGCACAGCTATTCCTGGACACCTTTAACTCAATCAGAAAGGGCAATCAGAAAGGTTTTGTTAGATGGTAACTGTTGTCCTCTATATCTGTGAGTATGGAGGAGATTTGCTAAGTAAAGCTAAGCAATGTAAATTTATTTTTTCACCATTACGGTCTCATATGGTGCGAAAGTGGGTGTCCCTTATCTGCCTTCTTCCTTCCTCACCACAACTTGTACAGGCCACACCCTTATCTCTCCATCATCGCACTGGTGATGGTTGCCTTCACGTATTGCAGGTGCTGTCTGAACATATTACGCCACACAGCAGTGTTCACAGTGGTCAGCTGTGAGTGCCTGGCCAGCACTGCTGGATTTTCAGACCCTTAAAGACCAAGGCCTCACTGAAGACTTCCTGCGGGGCTTTGGCTTGTTTTTTTTTTTTTTTTTTTTTTTTTTTTTTAACTCAAACGTACACACATACACTTGCACCCATTCTCTTTTTCTAGAGTGACCACAGTGGACCTCATTATCTTTTCCTCCCACCCAGTCATCCCTTCTGACATTCTCTGTAGATGACACTACTCATATTTCATTTAGCCGAATCTTCTGAGGGAGGACATTCAGTGTATTTTCTAGGCTCTTTTGAAAATATAACAGCTCTTAGAGAGGAGCAGCATGTCTTTAGAGTACAGTGCCTTAATACTAGTACTGAGACTCATTAGTAAGTAAAATATTGTTGTATTCATTGGTCCACAAGGCAGTGACTACTGATATCAGTAAAACAAATGCCTGCTGTGTGCTAGACGGAAATGTCACCTTGCCTTGGGCTCAACGCTTCTCCTGAAAGCAGAATAGGTTGTCTCCCGAGTCTCTGTAGAAAAGGGATGTTGAGGGAGATTTTCTACCTGTTAGTGCTGAAATGCTAAGCCTCCTCAAGGTTAGTGATGAAATGCTAAACCTCCTCAAGGTCTCCCATTTAGCTATGAGCAGCGACAATCAGTGGAGTTATATGAAGGACCACTGATGAAACTCATGGCCATGTCTGAAAGCCAGAAGCAACTCAGTGCTCTGACACTCATTATTTACCATTTTCTCATGTTATATGCTGTATTTGGTCATGTTCAGTAACTCTGTAGTGATCAGACAAGATGAAACGGCAGCTTGTCAGCTGATTTAATTAAAACCACATTGCTTTTTTTTTTTTATTGCCTCTCACACATCATTAATATTCTGTCTAAGACGAGCCTGCAATGTAAAGATTGAAATCAGTCTCATTGTGCTCTTTCCAAGCTTGAATTCCCAGACACATAAACCTGGGAAAGAGTTTTAAAGGGACAGGTAATAGTTAGAAGCTAATTTGATTACATTGAAATGGACCCGTCATCATTGGTCCAAATAAATGCTTATTAAGGGACCGGTCTTTCAAGTTGCTTCTAAATGCAATGCAGGATTTGCTTCCATGGATGTGAGTGGGAATAGAATATATTTAGGATTTCCCAGGAGTCAAGTCTTTGCTCTGTAGACTCCTGTTCATTCAAAGGCTTGGTTATGCAAATATATTAAAAAGATTTGAGAAAATAACACTGCGCCCTTTTTACTTTGGTTTATTATTTACGTATTTAGCAACAGTGTTGCATCGTCCCTCTTCTGGAGTGCCAGGTTAAGATCCATTTCACAGTGACAGCATAAAAGCTAGTATATGCACTTGATTAACAAGCCAAATTAGCAGGAAAAAAAATCTAGCATTTCAAATTAGATGTAGCAGTTTATTTAAATAGCAATTAGCTTTCATCAACAGTATGTGCATTTTTGTTTTCCTTAAGAAACCCTGCCAGTCTCAATCACAGCTGCAGCCCTCCTGAAGCACTGTGTTACTCAGTGACTTGAACGGAGCTTTACAAACACTTTTGCAGCCAATTACCACATAGATTTCTTGTGTTTTCAAATTAAGGCATTTGGAGTCAACAACCACTGCTGAATAAAGGTAGAGCCTTGAGAACATTTTGCATAACAGTCATCAGTGTAGCTGATAGCTATTACAGGGTTCTTGTGCAGTAAGCCTACACAGATACTATCTCTCTTGTGTGTCTGTTCCAACATGCATCTCATTGCATTTGCAACCCTTTAATTAGTTGAAGCCCTTACTTCACTTTTCCATATGTCAAACAGCCTGCGTACACTTCCATATTTTTAATCAGTAGCCTGTTGTCTTTACTTTGTCATTCGCACTAGCATATAAATCTGCCCTTCTTATGATCTTCACTGCTTGGTAGAAGTAAAAACATGCTGTTTAATTTCCCTGTTCACAGATTTCCATTTGTTTCATGTACAAATGCTGGCTCTTTCCCCCCTTTTGGGCATGCTGTGAGCATTAAACTTAGTGATCAAATGCCAAAAAAGCAGTCCCTTTCCCCTTCCACCCACAAAGGGGTCATCCTAACCCTTGCTTGGATGCTTACCTTAACGGACTGCTCTGTGCATGTGCAGTCAGTCTAAATGGGTTGACTGCATTGAACTTCCAGAGGCTGGCATAGCTTAGTTAATAAAACAGGTGCAGAACTTATGTGCTCTCTTAGGGGTGTAACTGCCTTTTTCCTCTCCTCTCCTCTCCTCTCCTCTCCTCTCCTCTCCTCTCCTCTCCTCTCCTCTCCTCTCCTCTCCTCTCCTCTCCTCTCCTCTCCTCTCCTCTCCTCTCCTCTCCTCTCCTCTCCTCTCCTCTCCTCCCCTTCCCTTCCCTTCCCTTCCCTTTCATTTCCTTTCCCTGTTTCTTCTCATTTTTATTTAATCTACTACAGCAGAATAGTTCATTTTACCAACAACACATCTGAACCTGAGACAAGACTTAAAAATAACTGGACCTAAAGGGAGAGACTGTGGCATGTGGTTATCCTCTTGCTTTTAATTTTTCTGGTTGCTGGGGGCAGAATCCAAGGCTGTCTGTTTTCTGACAGGTGTGGTGGCTGGCCCTGGCATCTCTGTCCGTGGCTGATCCCCAAGCTGAACCTGGAGCGCATTAAGGATGTCATCTAGCTTCTGGTCCATCTGCAGCACCTGTTAAGGAATTAGAAAGCACATGAGCAGTCAAATAGTTGTGCATGCTTCTTGTGAAAGACATTCACTGGTGAAAAGTTTAGGAGATATGTGAGGGTTAAACCTTGGCAGTTGGCATTGGCATCTTCAGGTCCTGAGCACCACAAGTCTTTCAAGTTTTATCAGGTCGCTTGCAACAGCTAGTGGCAAGGTCAAAATGTGCTGTGAAGTCACCAGGAAGGGTGTAAAATAGTGCTAAGTGACTGCAGAAGGACAGGAGGTTTCTGGCCCTAGCATTGACCCCTGGAGTCAGACATTTTGTCTCTCAACATTTTCCCAGTGTTGCCAGCTTCTCTCAGTGATGATGTATGCTGCAAACATCTGCTCCAAGACTCTATTTCACTCTTTGTTTTATCATGAGTATTTTTTCCCATTACCTCTCCCCAGACTTCACCACCCTCAGCTTTAGGACATCATGATTTCCATTACTGTCTTGGAAAACTAAACAGATTTCTTCCCTTCACACCGTAAATAAATTCCTCTGTGATACATGTTATTGCCAGAGATCCTACCAGATATGATGTTTATTCCAATGCAATGATAGAAGGATGGCCTACTAAAAACCACATTGTAACACCAAGGACTTCATTAGAAAAGAACACTCTTTCTATAAGAACATTGACAGGCTAAACTCTTCTCATTTTATTGCTTTACGGGAGAAATTTCTCATGCATAGTCTCTAGTCAGATAAATATTTATTGTTATCATTAGTTATCTTTTTTTTTTTTTTTTTTTTTAAGGAGGATGTTAGGTATCTCATATCTCCTATTACTTTAAAAACACCCTGACTTCTGTCTAGGGAGCCTAAGCAGACATTATTCCATTGCTGTAGTACGGCTTGTATCCACTGCAGAATGGCATCCTGTTAAAGGTTGTGTCAATCAGGAAGACAGGTTGCTGAGTGTTGACCGCTCTAGTTTGCTCTAAAGGCAAAAATGTGGTCAGCATCATGTAAGCAACTGGGATTCCTCATAATAATGCTTGAATACAGTGCCACTTGGTGTAATAGATGAGCCCAACGAAAATGAGTATTTTTAAGAACATTGGATGGTTCACTTTTCAGTTACCTGCTGTGAAACTCTGAGCCTATCAAAACTCTGATCTGTCCCAGTGGGTCTAATAAACTTTTAGCAAACCTTTTAAAGCGATATCAGATCTAAACTGAGCTTTCATTAAATAGAGAGAGAGAGAAAGAGAAGGATTCTAGCCTTTTTCTGTGCAAAGTAACTTTGGAAATAACCAGTGGCAGCATGATTGAAAGTTTAGCAGGCTAAAATTGCTTTAAAAAACAAGGAAAAGAAAATCACCTTATCGCTTTCCCTTCCTCTACATTTTCTCATTCCAAATGTCTGCTCTCCTGGGGGCACCCAAACCTCAAGGTACCAAGATCTCATTCAAGCTATATCATTTTGGCAACCATTGTTCCCTCTGATATACAACCTTCTGCCAGCTGGGGAAAGGAGGAGTGGAGTACTTCTCCTTCATGAAGGGAAACATGTGCTTGTCTTTCTTTCAAAAACTTTTCTCTCTTGAAAACAAGATTTCAATTTTGTCTTCATTACTGCTGTGTTCTAATAGAAAAGTCCCTCTCCCGGCTTCTGATACAGTGTGGATCACCTAAGGGTGAGGGTTATCTTAGAAAGAATTTTCAGGCAATAAAGAGGAATTATTTATGGCATGGTTTAGACAGTGTAGCTCTCCACTATTATTTTTGCCTGCGTAGTTTTGACTACATTCAGGATAGAGTGGGCACTGTCTATGCGGTAACAAGGGCAGGGTGGGCAATGCATGCATGTGTTGGAGAATCAGGGCCATTTCCTATAGCACTGGCTGTGTTTGCAGCCATTAGTGCCAGTCCTGGTGTACGATGAGTCACAGTCTAAAAGCAGCTCATACACACATATATATATATATGTATATATAATTACAGTCTTCAGTTCAGAACAACTCTGAACAGGCTGTCAGAGGTCTAGTTGCCTCCTAATCAGCATTAGGGCACACCAGTAGTGGCCCCCGCCTTTTCTCTTGTTTAAGAGCTATGAGGATGAGCATGGGTGAGGTTGTCTGGGCAAGTCTCACTCTCTCTCTACTATGGCCGCTGACAGAAAGCAGTCCTTTTCTCATTTCTTGGTCCAATGACAGTGAAAGGGTATGGGGGCACTGCACCTGCCTCATTTTTCTCCCTCTTGCTCTCCTCATCTCTTTTTCTAAGTTGCTCTGCTTCCCTCCTGATATCATCAAAGATCTTCACTGAAGAGTGGGGCTTGGCTAAGAGGGAAAACCTGGGCAATCATATCCTTTTTCTGAACAGCTCATTCTTGAAGAAGTGTGATACCCCAGTGCTAGACACATGTGTGAGAGATGTTTCCAATGTATGGGGAAAGGAAGGGCAACTGCTTGTGCTGCTTGACTTTGTTGGAAAGCTGAAAGTTACTAGTAATTTAAGGGTTAAGTAGCATGGAACTAAATTAAAAACCACAGCCTTTATTTTCTCCTCCATTCTTGAAAAGCCTGTTTGGCTGATGCTGGTAATGACTCAACAGAATCTTTCTTCAGCAGAAACGTCCAGAGAGAAACTAAAGCAGAACAAATACATCAGAGTAAAAGAGGTGTAGGCAGGGAAATGGGGTCAGGCAGATGAAAGATCTCTTAGGGCTTTCTTTTGTGAGGCTTTGTTGATTTTGATTTGCAAGCTTGATCTTAGATAAATTATGCCTATATGTTCTATGTCATTTAAACTTGCTGCATTTCTCTATATTTTGCAAACTCAGTGAGAAAATACAATAGGGAATAATTTTATGCAGTTTTCTTTCAAGGAGAGGAGAGGGGTGGAGAATGTAAATATTCATTTGTAGAGGAGAAAAAAGAAAAACATACAAGGGAAGAAATGGGACATTCTGCACTTTGATCATGCCTTTCATGCAGAGATATGCAAAAGTTTCCTGGACATTAACAAATGAAGTTGCACAGTTCTTCTGTGTCAGCTAGACGCACAGGAGCATTTTAATGTTCATTTTTGAGAACGGAAGTAGAATCCTGCAAAACGAAGTCTGCATGAAGTGTCAGATCACTTTTAGTCCTTAGCTTTCTCTTTTACATACACGATCAAGATACCACCTTCTGGCTTCAGACACTTTACCATGCATCTAACTTTGACCATGCAAGTAACCTGGTATTATGTTCAGCTGGACAGACTCATTCTTAAGTAGCTTATAAAATTGGAGCCGATATAAAAGTGGGACAATTTTGACGGCTAGTTAACCACAATTAAAGGGTCACAAAGCAAGAGCTGTGAAAACTTTAAGGTTTCACTGAAGTCAGGAGGATGTCTTGCAGGATTAAAGGACTTTTCACATGGTAAAGGCTTTACAGAAGAAAGTCCTAATTTTATATTTGTCATTTAAGCAGGTACTACATTCCTTAAGTCTTTTTGCAAAGCTGTCAGCTTTTGACAAGCTGTCAGTGTCGAGTAACATATCCAGGCAAGCAAACAGGTAAAGGGTTAAATTTTGCAAAGTGTTTCTCAGCTGAGTAAAGTGAGAAGCCATCTGGGCCAGCCACAGAGTTTCCAGAGAGATGTGATATGTCCCTCGCAGGCTCCTTGGAGACAGGTGAGTTTGGCAGCTGTCCACAGCCAAATGGAAACAAAACTTCTGTTCTCCCACATCACAAAAGAGCTCTAGAGACAATCTATAAAATTGTTAAAATGCTTTTATATCCTTTCAACCCCCCTGCAGAAAGGAGATGGCAAAAGCAGTTTAAAATATTACTCTGTTATTATTGGGACTATGAGGTGAGCTGAAGGACTGTTGAAATGTACATTCATTATAACATCCCCCTTAGAAAGAGGCTGGATCCCATGGTGACATGCAGAGATGTTACACAAAGAAAATGACTCTGTGAGTCACAACAAGCCATGTAGGGGACCTGGGTCAGGCAACCAGTGGGACTCGGCATGTCCCTGCTCTTAACCATGAGCACCAGTTTTGCTTTTGGGATTTGTGATTGCTTTTAAGTCTGTATCTGTTAAAACCTGGGCCCAGCCCCTTATTTAAATAACTCATTTTAAGTGTGTTCCTGTTACAAAAACTTTTTGTGGAGAAGAGGACTCAAAGAATGGCAGAAGCAGAGAGGACTGGATTGTCTTATAGATTTGCAACAGGCTGGCAGATTTCCAACTCCCCCAAGAGCTTTTTGACATGTTTTTGTAGGCACACTCTATAAACAAAATGCATGTGTAGAAAACTCAGTTGGAGTAATCACACGATCTCTCCCAAGCCCTCTAATTTTAAACTAGACAACTCTCTCCCCCCAGGTTGTGTCTTTCTTCTTCTTATTATTTCTGGAGGCTAGGAAAGACAGTATCAATTATGTGCACAGCACACTGACTTGAACTGTTTCCAGAGCAGTAGCAAAAGGAAAGACGGTCTGAAGCAACTTCGTAAGTAAATCCAAGAATATGCTCATCTGTTGCTAAGTAGGTAGAGCTTTGTATCAAAAACTAGACCCTATAAATCAAATAAAGTTGCTGTCCCCTCTTTGAGACTGGGCTCTCTTCCTGCCTTTAGAGGTTCTGCATGAACAATCCAAATGTACAGCCCTCATTCAGTTGTCTGAGCTGCACAGCCTTCGTGCAGTTGTCTGACACATGTCTAGAGCACTGCAAACCTCATCCTGCAACCAACTGCAGACTTGAGCGCAGATGGCACCAAAGCACAGCAGGCATCAGGAGGGGAAGAAGGCACTTCCAAGTTCACAGCAAGGTGTTACATCGATCTGGCACAACATCTTCAGGGCCAGAGCTGTCCTAGCTGCTGTCCCAGCACATATGAACACAACATCCCAATCTCAGATTTCCTTCAGCACCAGGAGCAAAAGCTCAGTCCTCCAAACACTATTTCGGTAGCCCGCCTCTGAGATCACAGGCTTAACACCCAAGACATAAGACATTACCATTTCCTTAATTTCTAGCTTAAGCTGCAGCTCCTGGCTCTAAAGCTAGCTAGGAAAAAGCAAGCTCTTCTTGCTGCAACTTTGAGTTACAAGCACCTGATGTGATGGTTCCAAATGCTCGGGAAAGACTAGACTGATAGGACTTATGTTGTATGGAAAAAAAAGACCATATGTGAGCCTTTGTCTGCTATGAGCTAATCTATCTGCATTTGCTTGTTTCTGACTACACCCAGCTTCTTATCTTTGATAGGTTACCTAAGGTCTAGTCTATAAGAGAAAATGGTATTAATTTAGTAGAATCAGATAATATTTAGTTAAACTATTGCAATCCATTTTATAGATGCTTCTGCTTTTGACTCATGTAACGTATATTGATTTAGCTTAAGCTAGTTACCTAGAAATTGGTGCCATTCTCTCATGCGGAGTAGGTCTGTCGCATGATTTCTCTTCTTGTACCAGATGGTGGACTGATTTGATTAGATCCTGTAAAGCTTATGTTTAGCTTTATATGCACATCTGGTCTTGTAGCTTCTTTCTGCCTAGAGTTACATCCAATTATTCCAACATACTAATAGCCTATCGTACTGTTCAAAATCTGAATTGTTTATTTTAGGAATTGCTTTATTTTTTAGCATGTCCCTATGAGAATTTATTACTGCCCAGAGATTGCTTATTTTGCGAAGAGAAATCTCTCCTCCAAAACACTGCATGTGAAAAAAAAATTCTGTGCAAAACTCCCTCCCTCCCACCTTGCTCTCCCTCACCCCATTAGAGAAATTTCACTGAGGTGAAATGCTGAGGCCACTGAAAACATTTGCTTTTTTTTTTCCTTTTTAATGTGGCTACCGAATGTACGTGTTGATATAGCCTGATATTCTGCTGTTCTGTTGTAAATAGCTATCTGTAAGAAGCAATTTGTCACACCAGCTATAGAGACCACCACTGTATTGTGGAGGCATCTCCTGTGCAAGGTGTAGAAATCTGTGGGTCTGGTCCAGCAAAACACTTCTTTTGTATGTGTTAGTTTGAAGCATGTGAAGTGTCTCCCCGAGTTCACCAAATGTTTAAGTGCTTTGCTGGACTGAAGCCAGAATGGTCAACAATTTTCAAGACAATACTGCTAGGATAAACTTTCTGTGTCTCCTAAAATATACATACACACAAATATATCTACACCACTATTTTTTACTCAGTTCCTGAGAAATGATAATTGGTGATAACCATGGCAACTTTCATGAAATGACTTAGGTATTAATGTTGGTAGGGACCTGGCAGCTTGTCTCTCTTCTTAAAGCAACAACAACAACAGAGGGCTTTGATGAACAGGCTCCCATGAACAGGCTCCCATTAACTGACTGTTGGGGGATGAGTTGTAACAGATTTGGAATTGGCTTGGATCCTAAAACGATGCTAAATCCCAAAACAAGGTTGCCAGGTGGCACAGACACAGGGAAACATCTCTCTGTGGTATGTCAGTGTTTAGTAGCCAACCGCCTGCACTCCCTGCCCTGTCAGTAGCCCCTGCAGCTTCTTGCTTCATTTTGCTGAAAATGCAAATAGTGCAGAAAGACCAGCTTAAGTCAATGGGAGCTTTTCCCACTAACCTCAAAGGTCACATAAACAGGTACATTAGTAAAAGCAACACAGAGCCCATTTCCATGCGAGCCTGTTCTGGCAGATCCAGTTCTCCACTAGCACCAAAAAATATATAAACCGCTAGACTGTCATGTTTGACTTATTCTGTATACCCTTTAGCAGATATCGGTTGTTTATTTTCATTCCATGAAATTTATCTAGATAAGCCCACAATTTTCCAGGCCTCCCTTCCTTTATCCCAAACATCCCCACCCATTCTTAGGTCAGGTGTTATAACCTTTGGTGGCCTGGAATATAATAATCTTTATTTTAAGCATAGCTTCAATTGTTTTGCTTTCCATCTACCTTTCCTGTTTAAATGAAAACATAAAAATCTATCCCTCCACACTTTCGTCCTGGGGTATTTCATGCTGGTACCCTTTTGGTGAGCATTATATTTTTATCTTTTCTATGACACAGTTGTAGTGATGAACCTCTGCCGTAAGAACTGTGTTTGTGGACTGTAGTTCTGGTGTAAGATGACATTTGCTTAAATCACTAGTCGGTTCTCAAGAGTTCAGCACTCAGTTTCTAAAAGTGTTAGCGATTGTGTTAGCTTCTGCTAGTCATGTTACTGCTTTGGTAAAGGTGTGATTTTTTAAAATGAATCCTGTCTTTCTAAATGAATGAGGCTTACCTAATCATCTATCTATATATATGTTCCCACAGTAATTTGGGAATAGGATGGAGAGTTTCAAACATATTTGACACAGAGGTTTTGCAGATAGAAAGTTTGTACTATTTTCTAGAAGCTTTGCTCTTGTGCAGAAAAGAGACATTCAAATAAGTGCCTTATTGAAGGAAAGGCAGAAGAGGAAGGTGAACTGTATTATTAGACCCTGGAGAATCCACACAGGATGCCCTGACCACAGGAAAAGCTTTATTCAGCAGTTGCCCCTTATTAGCCTCGGATTATCAACCACAAAATACAGAGCAACAGGAAACCAGGCAACATAATTTCTACAGCTCACAGAACTACATGGTTCTTGCTGAAGTAATTTTGACTGGTGCCACTCTTGGACTGGACACAGGGATGGCATCCTGCAACTGCAACTGAGCAGCACCACATTACTCCTGATGTGCTGCAACAGCTGTGGGAGCGCAATATGCACATCTGCTGGTGTGTTTATGTGTAGCCAAAGCTTTAAAACATTTTTTTTTTTTTTTTTCCCCTGATGTTGCCCTGGAAGATAAATCAGACTTTGTAGAACCCTCTTTCTACCTGTTTACATACATAAAGGGTTATTTTTGTTATTGCACCTTGATGTTTCATTCTTCACCCTCCTCAAGAGCCTTCTCAGATCCTCCCTATAATCTTGCCATCTCTCTTTGTGACACTACAGTTCAGCCACCCCTGGATGATGCACTGCCGTTTCTTAGCTCATTATGTTGTGTGGCTGCAATTGCTGCTGCAAAACTAGCATAGAAAGAAACAGCACACAGAAATAACAATGCTAGTCCAGCCTCAAAGGTGGATATGCACCTGCTGTGAGTCACACCTTAATTTTACAATAAAGCAACCTTGCAATTTATTCTCCGAGATGGTGATTTTTATTTTCAAATCTCTAAACAATACCTGACAGAGAGAAACAAGGAAAAGTAACACTGAATACTTAAATTGTGCCAGAGGAGCAATGAGAAAAAAGTGTCCTTAGCTTTCCATTAGATGAATATGATAAGCTTACGATTTGTGGAGGGGTGTGATGAACTTAGTATTTGTGGCTCACCTAAACATTTGAATAAATGTCACCAAACCCTTTGTGACCTGATTATTTTGCCTTTATATTTGCTTTTCTGAGCTCTGTTCAATCTCTCTTTGTTCTCTTTGAGAACAAAATCTAACTTCACCAGCCTTAGGGCTGGATAGGCTCAAACAGTTCCTGTTTTGGGTAGGACACTTTGGGATGTGCTGCAGTTTTGTGTCTTTCTTAACTAAGTTGCATGCATTACTTACTCAAGCTGATATCAATGGGTGAATTGCTTAATACAAGTCTGTTGATCTGACATCCAGTTAAGCTAAGAGCCTCCAGACAGAAAAAAAAAAAAAAGTCCAGCACAGCTCACAGACTGCATATGATGAGTGACATTTATATGCTACACTGCTAGTGTTGATACACAAGCGCTTTCCATCGACCCTCACGTTCACACACACAGAAAACTTACTTCAGATTATCTGTCCTACAGGTTGGCAGAAAAGGCAAAGAGAGAGAGAAAGGGAGTGTTATTATTGGGAGGAGCACAGGTATTACAGTGATCACGATCTAGATAGTGAGACATGTAGATACTAGAAAAGTTCCAGGCAATTCTTGTAGGACTAGGCTGGGACTTGGTAAACCCTGACTCCAGACTACTCCCCAGCATAGACTCCTTGCTTTAAGACAAGTCACTTTCTGGATGTGCCTCACCAATATTTGTTGCTCTCATTCATCAGATGATCTGCCATTTCTTATCTTGCTGACATGAAATCACACAGAATTGAGTAGGTTTGAGTCTTGATACAAAACAGAAGCCACCCACAAAAGATAAGAGCAAATTAAAATGTTGACTGAACTGTTGGCTGTAGGATGGAAATGCGTCTATAATGGGAAAAAAAGAATGTGAGATTAGTCAGTATTGGAAGAGGGCCTAAGGAGAGAAGGTGGCTAGAGAGCTTTTTGTTCCCTCAGACCAGTGGCTGGTTGCTTTCATTTCTGTGGTGCTGCTTTGTCTTTTTAACCCTTGGGATTTTGCATATTGAAATGGGTATGGCAGGGAAGAATTGGAAATGTGGCACTGTGATCATGCTGGAGAATAAATAGGCAAAATAATATGATTTGAGATTAGAGGGTGTCACTGGAGGTGGGGGGGCACCATTTGGGCTTCTAGTTTTCAGCTCTGTCAAGGAATTTTCATACAATGTTGTCCAAATTCTTTAGCAAAGCTGAAGACTGGTCTATGTGCAGACCTGTGTCAGAAAATCAACTGCAAAACATGTCTTTCAATATTCCAAGGGAATCTGTAGCTTGACACCTATTTTGATTAAAACAATAAAATAAGCTTGATGGAGAGTCACTCATTATAAGAGCCTTGGAAAGAGAAACCTGTACCTCTGTACTGTGCACTGAAAAGTGTGAATGAAAATTCCTGCGCTTACTTCTCTGTCTGCTTGGAACAGTCATCTAGAGTCAGACTCTCATACCTCCTAATGGATGCTGCAAGCCTTACTTAATGAATGCAACACAATTAGAGGAGGAAGCTACAGAAAGTGCTGCTACGTATTTAAGCATTACACACAGAGAAACAAAGCAGATAAAATGTTATGAGACCATGCTGACTGAGGGTGGAGCAATTCTTGATTTCTGCTGATTCAAATATGCTTTATTGCACTCTTTGGTTTTAGCTTGTCTTGTTTCTCTGTCACTTGATGGATTTTACCAGTTTGCTTGTTTATCCTAGGTCTGATTTACAGCATTGCCACACTCATATTTTAAAAGAGTTCTTGAAAAAATAATGGGAACGGGGTGGGTCGTGGACTGTCTGATTTGTTTCTGCAGCCACAGTGACCTCACTTTAAGGATGTCTGTACATCAGTCACACTAGGCCACAATGTTTGGTCCCAAGTCAGCAAAGCCATGGGCATAAAACACCTGGGAAAAATGATTACTTAGCAAGAAATGGTTTGTGACTTAAGCTTAGATTTCTCAGCATGTGCAAGGGTCTAAGCAGTACATGGGTTGTCGGTCTGTGACAGAAAAAAAATAGTGCATAAACCACATAGAGTTACTGTATTCTGGGTTCAGAACAGCAGAAGAGATTGCAGAGAGAATGAATTTGACTATCTGTCTTATTTCTCCTACCCAAGCTGGAGAACTAATTGCATAATATATTCTGTAGTTAAAGAGGTGTTTATAGGTATTTAAAATACTGACTGAGAAAAGGAGACTCAGTGAAGCAGATTTTCCAAATTCAGAATCTAATTTGTGGAATTGTGGACATTTTCCTGTCATTTTCCCTTTTTCTTTTTTTTGGTACTTGAAAAATAACAAGATAATTTTTAAAAATCAGCAGGGCTACATTCCCAGGGAAGACTCAAATAAAATATTAATTAAAGCAAAGAAAGGGAGGTGTCCTATTTGAACTCTGCTGAGCTAGATAGATTACCTATGAAAGCTGGCATTGACAAGACAGCTGTATGAAGTAGCCTGTGGCAGAAGTACCGGTGTCTTACACAAACAACAGGAGACAGGGCAGGAGACGCAAAGCCATAATTGCCAGATAGATTTCTTCCTCATAAGGCGTATGCGAAGTCAGCAGAAACCTGCATGGGTTTTCTGTAGCAAGACACTGCAATGTTAATTAAGGGGGGAAAAAAAAAAAAGGTCTGTTACACCTACTATCGCTCTTACAGTTCTTTGGCCATCCATTCCAAGGAATACTGCAGGGGAGAATACTACAGATCCTGTTTGGAGAATAAACCTCCATTTTTCTCTTGCATGTCTCCTCTTCTTTGTAATATATCATTGCAGAGAAAAAGCACAGCAATAGAAAGGGACATGTATTAACATGAATCTTGAGTTGTAGGAATATGGGAATGGTCTGTTGAGATTTCACTGTCCCAGCATTTAGTCAAATTATTTGAACTGGTGCTGCATTTTAATTAAGGCTTTGGAGTATCAGATGTTTTGAAGTTCTAGAGGTAAAACAGGGAAACCATGGAGGATTTTATACCAATGTCTGCTGTAGGGGAAAACAGATCTTCTTCAGGCTCATACACTAAAATTCATTAATCAAATAGTTACTTGTTTGAACTATGCAGAACTTTGCAGTTTTAATTGCTTTAGCTTCCATCTATTTGCTCAAACATTACTTTCACTCACCACGAACAATGATTTTGATCTACTATCTCTACATAACCTATAGTATGTAGTATGAGTGTGAGCTATATTTAAAAAAGACTGCATTATTTGTTGTTGCACAGTGTTTCTTGCCTCTTCAGATAAAACTTATTTATCATCACATGGAAGTAGTTATCAGTGAGAAAGAAAATAAGATTTTCTGTCTTTTAGTTAATTAATGTTTTTAAGAGGTCTCACTTTGATGTTTTAAAAGCATATTTCAAATTCCCTCAGTGATAGCCGGCTGTGGGTTTGCGTCAGCAGTGTAAACCAAAATTTACCATAATCTTGAACTGAGGCTCTGGTTTTGGCTGTGAGACCACTGTACTTGTCTTTCTTCACTGCATAGGATGGTCATCTGGTCCAGCCCTGAGAGCTACCAGCTGACAACGGCATCCAGGGTATTAGTAATAGAGGATTTTCACTTCTCCCCCCCTCTGGGCTGCTGCTGGCCCATGGCAGCCCAGAGGAAAAGAGCAGGCCTGGAGCTATGTTGTAGCTGGGGTTGTGCCTTGCAAAGGTCCTGCTGGGAGAGGAACCTTGCCATAAAATAAAATTCCTGGGCAGCACCTTTTTTAGGTTTTAATTAAAGTTACCCAGAAATTAGATTTTTTATCCTACAAAAATATTCAAAATAAAGAGTTATTGGAATGCCAGAGTATCCTAAACTGTCTAAAAGTGGCTATTTGTTACAAAATTTAAATTTGGCCCTTGTTTGTTTGCCTCTACTCTGCAGAATGCAAAATCACTGTGAAATACACCCTCTTCGCACACACAACTTTGCATGTTGAAAATACTCAAATACCTGCATTCAAGTCTTCACTTGTCTTCCCTGTTGTTCTTAAAAAGTTCATCAAAATCCATATAGTTTTCTGAAAGGTGACAGTTCCCACAAAATTTGCCAGAAGGGGGGAAACATGTTGATGTAAAAGCTCCTGCTAGCTCCAGTTTTTAGCATTTTTAGCTCCAGTTTTAGCATTTATGCACTTGCTTAGGGGGTGAGAAATCACTCAGAATTCCACTCCCATGCCATGTTGTGCGTAAGTGCACACACACACACACACATGGCCCCTATGTTTAAATAGGCATCTGAGTGGTCGACTGACCTTAAAAAAAGCTACTTAGCTCTTTTTGTCTGTGGAAGAGGATATGACCTTCAGAAATATAACTGGCTGGCACGGATTTTTTTGGCATAATGCAAGTTTGCTAACTCATATAGGTTTTAAGGGAATGCTCCAGAGGCAATTGAGGAAATTACACGAGCTCTTACTCCAAGCACTGTGCCACAGGCCTGCTGCTGCTTGGCTTCCTCTGCTCCACAGTCCCTTGGGGATTCAGGAAAGCAAGACAAAGGATTACGGCTGTCATGGTATGCCAGGGGCAAAGTGAATATCTCCATATGAAACTATGGATGCTCTTCTGTTCACCCACAACAGCTTGGCACTGTTGACGAATACAACGATCTGAAATATTATTTTAAAGCTAGCCATGGCATTCATAAGTGGAGCTGCATGGACAGCCGGAGAAGATTAAATCCTCTTGTTAGCCACAGGGCAGCATGGTGTGGCAATTAGTATGTTAAGCAGAGCTGAGAGAGACTTTTGTAATGAAACCAAAAACTTGGCTAGCGGCCAAAATCTGCAAAGGTTCAATAACCTTTCAGTAAACCTGGACTGAGCCTTGGCAGATTTATAATTTCAAGAAGGAACTGTTAAAACACCCTAGTTGTGCATGATTTTGAGTCCAAACTAGGCCACACTTGGCAGTTTGGGAGTTTTGCTTTGAGTGGTTTTTTTTTTTTTTTTTTTTTTGCATACAAATCCAAAACACAATGTAGACTCAGCAGGGAGGAACCAATGCAAACCAAAACTGCTGAGTTTTGCACAGCTCTAATTATAATCTCTTCACAGTCCCAGTTTTATTTATTATTGTTTGTACTGTGGTAGCAGCGTAAGGCTCCAATCAGCTTTGGGACTGCACTGTGGTAGGGATTGTAAAGACAGAAGAAGGAGGCAGGATCTCTGGCCTGAAGAGTTTATAATCTAAATAAACAAACTAGATAAAGAATGAGAGAAAGACAAAAAACACGTAAGCAAAGTGATTAGGAGTTGGCAACACAACTGCTCTTACTTGTTTTTCTCTCACCCATACATAAAATTGCCTGAAAACTCTTTGGGGTCGAAAATCCAGAGGGAGATAGGAGTGGGAAAATGAAGAGCAAGGACTGACTGGTACAGGCAGATTGCCTTAGCAAGGAGAGGAAGATGAGGCAGGTGATGGAGGAGTATGAAGCATGGAGGAATATGAAGCATGTAATTATTTGGTTGTGGGTAAAATACAAACCTCAGACCTAACCTGCATATGCTCTTCCTCTTCCCACAAACTGCAAGTCCCCATTTTAGAAGAGAAGTCCTTCCTATCAGACAGTCACAAAATCAGCAATGTTCACAATGTTGAGCTTGAACAAGTCACGTAACCACTCAAGAGCTATAGTCAAGCATAAAGTGCTCAAGTGTGAAGCAGGGCTAAAAATATTTCCCTATATAGTTTAATTCCTCAATGATATAATGTACTTTGAGATACTCAGCTGAAAGGTGCTAGAGGACTGCAAAGATTTGTTTTTCATGAACCTCCTCACATGTGATTTTCATTGCCAAGTGAAGGCCTTATGCAGAGATATATATATATATATAATGTATGTATATGTACATATGCATGTACACTCATATGTATTTTTGAAAGAGGAGAAGGTATAGTTCTCAGAAAAGAATTTAGATTTCCCAAATCCATATATAAGAACCTAAACGAATGACCAGATTTAAAAACAGGACACTTATTTGTCTAAAACTGGGTTCAGGAGTCAAGCTAGAAGTTCTTACATGAAAATGCTTTTCCACAAGCTAATTGGAAACTGCAGATGTTAAAAAAGAAGCTTGTAATGACATTTTTTTTCTTTCCCTGAATTTAGGTGAAGGTTTGGGCCAGTTATTTTCTCCCAATTATTCATCATTCTATGACTACTAATTAAAACAAACAGCTCTCTGAAGCGATTTCTCACAACGGGAAGATTTATATCTTGAAACCGAAGTCTGTTTTCTCACTGCGTCTATTTTCTACACTACATAAACAGCCAAATTTGCTATTGCAACAATCTAGCTCTCAGAGCTTATTGCCAGGCTTGGGATATTTATTTTTTGTTAAGCCCCAACTCTTGGAGTGAAGTGATTAGATGAGAACCTCAACTTGCTGTTAAAAAAAATTAAGTAACTTTATGCTGGACCACAGGGTGGGAGAGAGAAATGGGAAAACATGAGCAGAATGCATAGTAGAGGCTCCAAAAGTCTGAAGGGCAGGAAGAATTGAAAACCCCACATGTATTATTATTTTAAAGTCTCAGGACTTTGAAGCCAATCTCCCCCTTATACTTTGTAGGGGGGGAGGTGGCTGACTCATGACTTTTGATTGCCAAAGCACAGCAACGTGAGGGGTTACTCATCGCCTTGTGGCTGCACGAAGGTTTCTCACCGAGGGGCTTCTCACCCCAGTACTGAGCTGCATGTGTTTGTTATTGCTGAGTGTTGGGCTCCTGCCACTTTTCCTTTTCCTTTTCCTTTTCCTTTTCCTTTTCCTTTTCCTTTTCCTTTTCCTTTTTCTTTTTCTTTTTCCTTTTATTTTCTTTTTCTTTTCCTTTTCCCTTTTCTTTTTCTTTTTCTTTTTCTTTTTCTTTTTCTTTTTCTTTTTCTTTTTCTTTTTCTTTTTCTTTTTCTTTTTCTTTTTCTTTTTCTTTTTCTTTTTCTTTTTCTTTTTCTTTCTTTTCCCTTTTCTTTTTCTTTTTCTTTTTCTTTTCCTTTGTCTTTTTCTTTTCCTTTTCCTTTTTCTTTTCCCTTTTCTTTTCCTTTTCCTTTGTCTTTTCCTTTGTCTTTCCGTTTTTCTCCTTTTCCTTTTCCTTTTCCTTTTCCTTTTCCTTTCTTTATCTTAATGACCTTGCTTAGACATTTAAGAAAATATCCTGCCCAAAGAATTACACAGACTTGGCAAATAGAGACAATAGGTCAATTTCTGGGCCTCCCCAATCTGACAGGATCCCTATAGCTTTCAAAAAAAGAAGAAAAACAGAACTATTAAAAGTCTCAGCTGCCAAATAGTCAGTAAGTCTAAAACAATGTAAAGCAAATGTAAACATTATATGATGAAATACACTTTTTAAGAAGCCCTCTTTTCTCAGCAGTTAGATGTACTTTATATACAATGGGAAGATTCATTCCTGAAGGTAGTCCTAGTATGTGAAACCCCTATGTCTCACGGTCTAAGGTACATATTTTACATGAAACAATAACTGAAGCATCTGCCGTTATCTTGGAAAAAGCTCATTTTGTCCTTTGATTTATGAAGGCTGAATTTCTCCGTGCTCTCTTCCCCATGAAGCCTCAGGGGAGAGGAGAAAATTATGCCTGCAGGGGCTAAACCTATCATAGAACCATCGAATCACAGAATCACAGAATGCTTAAGGTTGGAAGGGACCTCTAGAGATCATCTAGTCCAACCCCCCTGCACACACAGGGTCACCTAGTGCATGTGGCACAGGACTGCATCCAAGCGGGTTTTGAACATCTCCAGAGAAGGAGACTCCACAACCTCTCTGGGCAGCCTGTTCCAGTGCTCTGTTACCCTCACTGTCAAGAAATTTTTTTCTTAAGTTCCTGTGGAACTTTTGATGCTTTAGTTTCCGGCCGTTTTCTCTAGTTCTGTCTGTGGCCACCAGTGAAAAGAGACCAGCACCCTCCTCCTCACTGCCTCCCTGGAGGTACTTATAGACACTGATTAGATCCCCTCTCAGCCTTCTCTTCTCCAGGCTGAACAGGCCCAGCTCCCTCAGCCTCTCCTCATAGGGCAGATGTTCCAGGCCCCTGATCATCCTCGTAGCCCTGCGCTGGACTCTCTCCAGCAGCTCCACATCCCTCTTGTACTGTGGAGGGATTGCCCATTTTCTGGACCCATAGCTGATCAAACTAAGGCCAATACAGTTCTACTGTTCTGGGTTTGCTTTCCTGGTCCAGGACAACTAGTCAGAAATGGGGGTTTCTACAGCTGATCAAGTCTGTCAGGTGTCTTTGCCCTGCCATGTCTCAACCTGTACAATTTGTAAAGAAAGCCTTCTCAAGGCATCTTCTCAAGGCATCTTCTCAAGGTACAGCTGAAGCACTCTTCAGCCAGCCACCACATACCTAATGCTTATTTCTAAAGAGATGTATGAAGTTAAATAACCTGAACAATTTGGTCCTGCTGTAAGGAAGGACGTGTTGAACCAGAGCTTTCTGCTTTATTACTCTTCTACAAAAGGATCAAGGGAGAAAGGCAAGATTCCCACAACAGCTTGGAAAATACCTGAGTACAACGCTCAGGGCTGTGGGATGTGCCTTCACAGAAAAGCCCATCACCTAATGCAGTTGTTGGCACAACTATGCAATTAAACTTATGCACCATATAAGCCTATGAAGGCTTAAACTGAGGAATGCCAAGTCCAGACAAATTCTGCTGTAAAGACAGAGTCAAAGTGAATTAGACAGATTTGTAGATTAAAATGGAAATGCCTTCACTGATTACTTATGCCATTCTATTCCATCCTTCACTTTTCAAGAGAACTGTTGTGTGAGCAAACAGAGCTGCAGTTTTCTTCTTGAAACTCTTGACGCCAGTGATCCTCTGCTTATATGCAAGGAGAAGTTATGTGTAAGTCATAGGGTCAATTTGTTTACCTTGCCTGCGGCAAGATTTGGGTTCATCAGGTTAATTTCAGTAGTTGCTGAAAGGTCTTGAATTTTTTTCTGGTGTCATATGGCTTTTGCTGTTTTTCAAAGCAGGAGGTAACCATGGACTATTCAAAACATAATGAAGTAAACAACATTTTTCTGCATCAAGCTCATCTTGCAAATTAATTAATTTGCATTATTGGCCCTCTCTAGTGTATGGAAATCATACAGATGGGAGCAGCCATTTAAGGATTTTAGGGGTTATGGTTCACATCATCCAAAATTGGTTTCAGGACTGCTCATTCATAGAAATGTGAAAAGGAAGATGCAAATACTGGTGTGGTGGGAAATACGGGAATTTTTTGTTTATTTATCTGCTTTTACAGATGTTGTCATCTATTAAGTTCAAAGCCTTTGGACACTCCTGTAGCCAATACCAATCTGTGATGAATTGATTCTTTGTTACAGGTTCTAGCAAAGTTGATTTTATATTGCTGATGCAGCTAATAGATTTGGATTACTCTTGTTATCCCTTCAACCATCAAGGCTGAGATCAAGGCTGCTACCTTGCTGATTTACTGTGGATTTCAAAAATTCATTAGTTCTAGTTTTTGAGGTTTTGTGTGTGTAAGGAAAGAGAGAAGTTCATGAAAATCAGAGGAATGAATTATTGTTTTGGTCAACAACAAGAATGTCTTAAATGTTGCAAATGGGAACTAGTCCTATATCTGTAAAGAAGTTAATCTTGAGGTAATGTCTTAATTTGCCATTAACTATGGCTATTGATTCTACTGCCTGTCCTTAGGAGAATTTGCTATGTAGAAAAAACACAGTGGCAACAGCAACAAAGTACAGTATTTTCTGGCAGACTCTGCAAGCAGGAAGTAATAGATTATAAACAAGTTTTATTTTAATCCCTGCAGGATATATTGTGAGAGTCCAAGAACAAGACCTATTTTCCTCAAGGCCCTCCAGAGGGAAAAAAAGTTATTGAGATCCCAATACAATATCAAAGAGATCAGTTAGTAAAGAAAGGCTATCTGTTCCTGGCAAGACATCAAAACATTTCCCACAAATTTATAGTTGTCCAACTGTTCATCAAAGAAAAGAGTTTTCGTTGGGTTTGGGGCTTTTTAGTTCCAAGAGGTGTTACTGATTCTGAGATGCCTGGTATTATGAAGAATGCCAGCCAAATGACTGCTGAGGGAACATAAATGTTTCCTACTATGTGCAATGGTTTATCTTGGGCTATTTTATGAAAAAAATATTTTTCTGTGAGCAAAATGTTTAGTTGCATGCACGATGCAGGCAGCTGTTGTACACAGAGAAGCTCCTATTTTCACACACCACCCTGCATACAAAAAACAGAACAAATGTATTATATGTGAGAAAACTCTAATAGCTAATTCTTAAAAGTATGTGAATCTACTTATTTGTACTGTACCCTTTTTTAGGTAAGGAAATACCTGAAGCAGTGAGAGATTAATGGAAGAATCTTTGTGGTTTAGCTGTGAAGGGATCCAGGAGTCAGTATTATAATCACTTATTTGTAATACCATAAAGCAGAGGAGCTCAAGTCATGGGATGTTCTTGTACCATGTACAAAAACACAAGAAAAGAATGTGTGGATATTGATATGACTGAAATCTCCATCAGCTGTGTCCCTGTATCAGTATAAATTAGAAAATAGCTATCCTAGCAAATGCTCTGAGGAGAAATGCATGATTTGCCAAAAAATGCACTGCCAAACTGATGAGCAAAATAATGGCAAAACCATGCTTATGTGCATATGAGTGGAACTAAACAAAGCTTTGGCAGCAGCAGGAAGATGCGGAGCGTTTCTGGGAACTGCTGTGCTAGTGAAGTCAGCCTTCTCAGGGGACTGCACCTTGTAGCTGGATATGTGGTCATCTGGGTGGCACGAGCACTGAATGAGGTTTTCCCTGCTCTTGGGACCTGTGTAATAGCCATGTCACTTGTGGATACATTATGTTTGTTGAACATGCATTGCGTCCCACTTGGAAAGAGGAGAGGGGTAGGAGGAACAGAGCACAAGGGACTCCTGTCTCGGCTCAGCCAGGTATTTTTATAAAAGTTACTGGCACTTAATACCTGTGGGATCTTTGCCACTCTTTTGATAAAACCAGCCAGCATATTCAAAAAACAGACAGAAACATAGAGGCTTATTTCCTTCAGAAATCCTTCCTCTCTCCTCCCTCCAGATGCTTCTAGCAATTTTTGCTGCACCCTGCCCTACCTAAAGAAGAAGGAAGAGTTGGGGGAAAGGATATACTATGGCACCAGGCCAGTGACAAAGAGCTGATTGAGATGCCCAGGCTACCTGGCAGCTCACCGTGAGCCAAGTGGGGCACCAGCAGTGAAGGACAAATGCAAACCCTGTGTGGGCTTGCAAGCAGCCACTGTGCCTACAGCTGGGTAGTCAGACCAAATGGGCTTTCAGAGAGGAAAAAAAAACAAAAAAAGCCCAAAAGCCCAAAGTAGCAAGGAGTCTCTTGGTTCAAAATTAAACCTTCATTTTGAAGGTCAGCTGCACAAGATTGAGGTCTGCTTAACAGTCACAAGGTGAAAGTGTGTCTGGGAAACCATGAGCAATGGACAGGATCGAACAGGAGAGTTCATGAGGGCTCTCAGCTGAAGAGTGCGCCTGTCTGCAATGATCACTGTGCATCTGGGCGGACAGCCACAGACTGTCTTTGTGTTAGCAAATCTTCTTTGCTGTGAGTATAGACTCCTACTCAGGTGATGCTCTAACAGCCTCTCCCTCTTCATACCCAGACTTTTGAACTATTTCGGACCTTCACATAGGCCAAAGCAGTCACTTGAATGCCGATAATCCCGCATGTTGAAAGGCCTGCAATTCCTTTCTTTCTCATCTGACCCTGCAAGACACAGTGGAGTACCTTTGCTTGCAACAGCACAGAACCAATGTCTTGGAAGTATACCCGCTAATGCAACATGGGTGCAGCTTGCACATGACTTTGCACAGTGGCTGGCATGACCATAACACCTAGACTGGCCCAGCCACAGAGAAGGATGGGTCCCTCCATCTGATCTGGTCTTTGAAGGCACATGTGGAGACCATCTGCCCTAAAAATCTCCCAGATAATATTCTGACAGTCCCAGCATTGAAAACTTCCCACTTAATAAAATACACGTATAAAATCCTTAGCAAGGATTCAGCCCAACTCACAGTAGAAGCCCAACCAGAGCATTTAATAGCTCTTAGTAGCTTGTTTCTCTCTACAGGCAATGGCTAAACATGGTCATCTGTGCAGGAGTGTTGATTTCTGAACCATCTTTGGATTCTCCTATAGGTATGGGAAGCCTTGCAGAGCTGGACTCCTCTCTAAAATACCCTCCCTCCCACATATTGCTCATTTTTTCCCTGTATTTTCTAATTCATTGGATGACATTGATCAATCTGGAGGCTGAAAATGTTCTCTTTTCTGCCTTGAATTATAACATTAAAAAAAAAAAAGATTAAAAAAGGAGATTAGATGAGAATCTCCTAAGGGTGGAGATTTCAATAGGCAACAATTAGTTGAAGTGTTGCCAGAAATTTGATGAGCTATTATTTTTGCAAAAGTCCTATGCCATAGCTGCTCTGTCTTCTTCTTAAATGTGAATGTTTCTGTCATCTGTCACAATAAGTACTGCCATTTTTGCTTCAGCCATAGGAAGTCCAGCCTGTTGAGACAGGAGCCTGAGTTTGGCAAGATCTGTGTGAGTAGGCAGTAAAAAAAAAAAAAAAAAAAAGAAAGAAAAAAAAAGCCAAATTGAAAACCTGCCAGCAGGAAAATTACAGTGCTATGAGAAAGTGGCAATCTAAAATATATGCAAATGTGGGGCAAAACCATTTTCAAACATTTGTTCTTGCAAAAGTAAGATGATTTGCTTGATGTACAACCCAGGACAAGGTGGCCACTACTGTCAAACATGGCAAAAAGTGTTGAAAATGGCATGAGGTAAATCCTGACTTCATAACAGAGTGTGTAGTTTTCTAGATTACTGTGGATTGCTGACCCTCGAAATTGATTTTAACTTTACTTCATCTTTGATGATTCAAGCTACTTTCTACATGACCAAATAGCAGGGAAATCAACACCCATGGTGAAATTTATCCAGTGATTTTCACAGATTTTTTCCCTATTTAAATATGACCTAAAGACATTTCACTTTGCTGCAGATCTCTCATGTATGCTAGCCACTGGGAATGGTAAATTACTCTGCTCTATATACACAACACTGAAATAATAGAAGGGTTGAAACATTCTCATCTAAACCATCTTGACTAAACTGTATTGGTTACCAACTTTTTTAGAGAAGGAAAATGTACTCAGAATTTCCTGCTTTCCTTTTTAAAACGAAGTACAGTTAACCCCATAATTTTCTAGCTTGTGATTTTTTTTAAGTCTCTTACTAAAAATGTGTTTTTGGATGGAGAACTTTTCTAAAAAGAAACAAAAAAAAATAGTTTCAAGTTTTTATTAAAGGAAGAAAATTAATAGGAAATAGATAATAATAAGGATACCCTCCCCACCTCCCCATCCCACACATATCTGCCATTTTTTATCAGCTCTGCAACAAAGGCAAATCAAAAGCTGAATTACAAGCATCGATGACTTAAATCAAGTGAACACTGTGGCAAAGTGTATGCCAACACTAGATTTGCGCATGTTTTAAATAGTAGAAAACTTGGAATTCAGTGCATGAGAAATGTGTGGTGAGGGGCCCACGGACACCTTGAAGTCACTACTGTCCTCCACGGATGCAGGTACAAGTCACTTGACTTCTTGAAATTTATGTTCATGCTTTTAATGCTTATAAGCACCTTTATCATTTTCTCATTCCCAGGTTTGACAATATAATCAGCTACAGTTTTAATACTTTTTTGCCATTTGAAATGACATTTTATTTGTCCAACAAAATTTTGAATATGGCTTAATCCTCCCCCGTGATCTGCTTTCTCTGAAGCATGAATAATGGTTAGGAGTCAATTCATACTCCACCATGTGAATATAATCGAAGTCACTGCAGGTTCTGATGCCAGGGGAAGAAAAACAAAAAAGAAAAATAAGAAAAAGCAACAAAAAAGAAAAAATAAAAACAAACAAACAAACAAAACAAAAAACCAAGCCCCTCCCTGCCTGCTTCAATGCTTTTTTAGGGCAGAAGTCCCTAGTTTAGGGCAGTTTACATTGCCTTGCTGCCATGCTGGCTGCAGTGGGGTGTTCAGATAGCACAACCTCCTGTTACTTCTGGTAATTCACAGGAGCTTCTGTGATTTGGGGAAAGAAATTCCCCTTGGGTGGACATGGGGAGCCCTCTATGGCTCGGCACAGCGAGACGATTCCTCTCAGCAGCCCATCCGCGGCGTGCTTTGTGCATGCTGTGGTGTGCCCGCAACTGGGGAAGTGTTAAAAAAAGGAAAATATTTCCAGGGACGGCACAGAAAACAGCGCAAGAGTTGCTAGAGCAGTGTGTATATGCTCAAGAGGAATCTCTTTCAGTTCCTCTTTTCTTCAGCATTATTTAAAAAGGGTTTGAAGGCTGGTTTAATTACGAAAACCAGCTCGCTAGACACCAAACAAAACGGCAGCCTAGCCTAAGTTGGCACCAGGACAGATGCATATTTTGCTCACTTTTCAATGCCAATCGGCTGTAGCTCATCCAGTATGTCAATCCAAGCTGGCTGTCTGAAATCCAAGTTTAGTGGCCTGAAAATATTCCAGCCCAGCTTTGTTTCATGTGGTAAACAGCCTGCTCAGTCTCTTTCGTGAATGTTCAAAATGAAAATAATAATAATAAAAAATCAGTTACTACACATTATGGCCTTCTTTTGCATTTTACCCCACTGAAGGATTTTGTTTTTTTTTTTCTTTTTTAATCCATACACACTCACTGTGAAATGCTAGCAAAACACCTTTTTAAAGTTACATGGTAGACCTGATTCTGCCAAGGGCTGAGCTCCCATCAAAGGCTGGGTTCTAAGTTAAAACTAAAATGAGTGACTCTCATAAGAAAAAACAGGGGAAGGTTTAGTGTTTGTGGCTCTGCCAATCCCTTCGATTTCCCAGACTGAGCCCAACCTAGGCCACGAAGGTGAGCAGTCACCTGCAGGACCCGACAGGGCTGAAGAATGGCGGTGGTGGCTTTGCAAAGCTGGGTCTTGTTGGGGGTTTGTAGAGTGTGGTGGCTTCTTGAGGTTCCTTCCCTTTCCTTTCTATTATAAGGTTTGCAGGACAATGAGTGTAAAGAAAGAATAGCAAGTGCTGTCGAGGAGAGTTTGTCGTGATTTACCATAGATGCAAATTCCCTGCCTTCCCTTTCTCCCATTGCCATTTTAGTACAAATAAAGGGGCACATGCTCCCTAGCTAGCCAGCAAGATTGGGAGTGCCAAAATAAAACAAATTAAATGTGCAGAGGCTGCCTGCAAACCTCAGCCTTAGTCAGTATTTCTGAGACGAGAAAAAAATAAACAGTCTTCTGAATGCCAGTGATGAAGTACGGTGTTCTCAATAACTAAATTCAAGCAAGGACTCATCTCGGTTTCCTACTGGCTATTTCCTCCTGAAGGAAATTGAATGTCTCTGGAAACCTGAAATCTGGTCCCCGCTAGCCTGCTTTCTAAGCAAAAAATCAGCTTTCCAGAGGGTACAGCTAAACCCCCTGGCAACAATTAACAAGTCAGTGATCTAGTTTCCACCTTTCCTGATAGTTTTGCAATTGCCTTGGTGTTTGCTGATATATGTAGGGAATATTTGAGGAGGGAAAAAAAGAACGTGGAGAGATGAAATAGACATCTAGCTTGTAGAAAAGGGGATAGACATGTCAGGGAGCATAGAGAAATCCCTGCGAAATGAAGAAATATTCACAACCATTGCCTTTCTTCTCCTACCTTCCTAGAGAGAAGTTACATGGTGCTCAAACAGCACAAGAGCATGCTGTCTTTTGATTAGTATCCTTGAATGCTTTATATAGGCACCTCACACAGCAGAAGTGCTGTGCAAATATTTTATTTGACTCATCTCAGTCCTTAGTTTCCAACAAAGTGACTTGACAGGTGTGGGGAAGCAAGCACTAGGAGGAGAAATTCAGTTCCAGTTATTCATCTCAGTGAGCTTGACTATAGGAAAAAAAAGATTATCAATTCTGGAGGCGAATTCAACTGTGCCTACTCCACTCCACAGCCATATTATACTCCCTTATACAGCTCTCTACTGCTGTGCGTTTTTTTGCCCTAGAACAAACCATGCTTTATATTTGCACTTACAGAATGTAAGAACATAAAGTCAATGCAAGCAGCCTCTGTCAGTTTCGGGGTGCAAGATCTATGCTTTTCTGAATATGGCTTTCCTCTTTCAAACTGGAAGGCAGGGAAATAGTGTGTGTTTTGTATTTGCCTTGGCAGGTTTGGTTAAAATGGATCACCAGCAACGGGTAAGCAGCCATGCCGGGTGATGCTGGCTGGGACATGGAGGTATGGATGCAGCCTTGCTTGGGAATATCCTAGGCCATTCCCTGAAAACAGAGCATTTCTGGGAGTTGGGTTACACCCCCTGCTGCCCGGCGGCCCCAGCTCGCAGGGAGCAGGAGGGCAAGGTTGACAGAAGCGGCACTGTGTGTGCACAGCTGACGGGATCTGTCGGTCCCGCCATCCATCATGTCCCAGGGCAGAGTCGGCAGGGTTAATCCTGACCGCAGTGCATGCTTCCCCCACCCCTCCTCCACCAAGAAAAAGCATATTTCCTGCAAGGGGATGACTTTGCAGATCTCTGAGCAACTCTCCCAGCAGCTAAGGGATTTTTTTAGGGATCTGGGCTGGGGCACTTTTAAAGTATGTGCTTTTGCACATGCTTTTCAATTCGTACTACACAGGTTCACATGCAGTGATGCAGAAATTGTTCCAGTGGGGAACACACAATTCGTTAGGCTTCTATACTAATAAACTAGGCAAAAACCAATGAAGTAAGTCTCCTAACTTATAGGAGTCTGCCCATTTGCAGTCATTTATCAGGAAATTCATGACTGCCACATACATGAGTGAAATTAGAATATTCCTGGTCATTTGATGAATCAGGTGGAACTTTTATCTCTTGGATGGGTTTTCACTATATACTCTGCATGCTGAACCTCATATATGTTTTATTCCCTCACTGCTTTCCGCAACAGAGCAGCAGCATCAGATAGTTGTGGGAGGGGAGAGGAGGGGTTAGAGCAGAGAAGAAGTACAAAGAAGAATGGGTGTTATTTGGCCAGTGAAATTTAAGTAGTAGAATTGATGCTATTTAAATAACATTATGGAGTGATCAGTAATTTTGGAGTAACTGGAAATTTTCTGCTCCCCACCTCAAGGATAGGATGGAAAAGCCTGAACAAGCAGAGACATCGAGGTGAGACCCAACAACAAGCAGAGACGCAGGGTAAGAACTGAGGGTGTGCTGTGTTACTCTGTGGTCCACTAAGATGTAGGCAACCTAGCTGACTTTGGAAGACTCTTGTCAGTTAGGAGGATGGCATTTGGATCATGTCTTCTGTAGTGTAAAGAGGACTGTGGAACCTGCAGAGTTCAGTGATATGGAGCCACCTCCCATGCTGGCACCATTTGTCAGAGCTGCAGACAAAGGTCCGCATCTACTCCTGAATTAGTAGGATGCATGGCCATCCAGAGGCCATCCTGACCTGTAGAGAAGCTTGCCAACCTGAGGCAATTTCTTTCTCTACAATACCTGGCAATCCAGAGTCAGAGACTGGCCCTTATCTCTGCTCTCAACTTTCCCTTCAGGATTCAATACTCAACACTTTTAAGTGCAATTTGGTTTCCTTCCTAGAAGGAGTGGGGCTAGGGGATAGTGTTACATAGTGGCAACACCTTGATTAGCATGGAGCTCAAACTTATGATCATCACCTTTTCAAGCCCAAACACTGGGCAATGGGCTTTTAATATTACACAGGAGAGGAATGGTGCCAAGAGCACTGGCATTACCCATTGAAGGGGAGAGGGTGAAAATTCTGCACTGGAAGTGAATTGTTTACTTTCACTGAAAGACTAGTCAGTTTGCATCCCAAAAGGTTAACAGATAAGGTTAATTAAGGCCCTTGAAACCATGGGGGATTTTAGTTTTTTTCTTTCTTTATTTATTTTTTTCCCTTATGTTTCATGAGCGCCATTTGCACATAAAAAAAAAAGTCTCTTCTGGTTTTGGAGAACTACTGCTGTGGATCTTTAAAACTGTTCTCTGCAGTCATGTGGACGAGGAAGGTACATGAAAGTACTTCTTATTTCGAAAGAAAGCCGACACTCTTACACAATCACTTCGCTGCAGGAGCTTGTGCCCTATCCCTCCACTCCCAAGCCAACCCCAACCTTGCCAAGTACCTTGAGACATGCAATTAAATCGTGACTGTTGGCAATAAAGTTGTGATCATTGGCAACACAGTGTCATTGGAGGAATTTCTACTCTTGTAGTTGATGTATTTGGGCTCTTTCTCTATTTCACATCTGCACTGATGTAGAGGGCACTGATGTAGTGTTCCCTCTTTGTATAATAATGTCTTATTTGCACAGTAATCTCAGCTATGGAATGGAAATGTCTTCTCTGGCCCAAGTCGTGAGCTGCTAGAAGTCTGGCAGATTCCATGCGCTAGAGGTGGCTTCCTTTCAGTGGTGGGAAAAGTGACTTTCATATTAATCTGGCACTGTTCTTGTAAACAGAACTTCTGTAACATTTCTCTTTGAGATCCATGGGAGTTTTGCTTTCTCTAGGTCTGTGGTGCAGGGCCATCAGTTTCTAAAACATTAAAAGAATGACTGAGAGGAAGGCTATAATGAGGTTTGTTTGTCAGAGAATTTTTTTGTCCTTATGCTTGGTTTCCCTTGAGATAATTACAGTGACTTTTGCATCTCCTACTTGAATCTGTTTCAAAAATAGCAGTGCTCAACTGGATGCTTAACTGAGTTAGATTATGCAGCTAATGTATATTTTTGATACATTTATATGTGCTAATGGTTTATTCCTTGATGATTTTCCTGTGTAATCAATAATATTTTGAATGCTAATTATGTATGCCACTGTCTCCAATTTAAAATCAAATCCTTTCCAGGACAGTAGATAACATTCAGCATGAGAACTTCATAAACCAGTTTAGACAGTTCTTTGCTTTCCATTCCTGAACCTGCAACACTTATTTCTGCTTGCCATAATGCAGACCACACATCAGGCCAGCTGTTTGCCTGGTCATGCAGGAAACTGGAAGAGGAAACTGATACAAGTGAAAGAGAATGCAGGAAACAAAAACAGTTATTTTTTAGCAGTTTCCTGACCTGGTTCAGCACACAGTCTGACAAACAGCAGTACTGAAGATGGTGCAAGGGTAAGACAAGGTGGCCAAGGGTTCTTTCACTATTGCCTAAGATGAAGTGCAGAACTACAGCCTGAGATAAGTGTCATTTTTTTTTTTTTTTTTTTTTAGTTTTATCCGATGATGCCTTTTTAAGCTTTTTTTTTCCCCAAGGAAAGTTCTCACTCTTAATGAGTTAACAGATTATCAGAAGCAAGCAGAAACATATCTAGACATGTGTGAGGACTTCAAATCACATGTGTCTCAATATTAGGCCCAGTTCTGGACTGTCAACAGATGTTGGTAGAACAGATATAAAGGCACCATGGCAGCCGTTGCTTGTACAAGTTAGACCATCAATGTTATTAAGAACAGGTGATCCTGGAGCGCACAGTAATTTCACAGCTGCTGTGTAAGATTTACTGCACAGTCTTGCAAGATCTCATGGCAAAGCCATTTAGTTTCAGCTGAGCTTTTGCTCTCTATCCTGTCCGTCTTGTTATACAATTCCACTGAGAAGCTGTTTTTTTTGCTGATATAATAATACCAAAACAAAACAAAACAAAACAAAAATCCCAAACCCAAAGGAAATTAAACCACAAACAATTATATTCAAAAAAACAAAGGCTTTGGCCAGTGCCCAAGAAAACAAGGAAATTTAAAGATAAAGACAACTGTCCTTATTTCACCTCATTGTGCCTCAGGATTGCTGGGGTTTCCAAACAAGGCAAGCTGTGACGTGCCTGATTGTGTGGGAGTGTCCAGGGCTGAGACCTTGATGCAGACAATCTGGACTTTATCCCTGACTCTTTAATGGGAAAGTCATGTGGCAAAATTGAAATACAGACTTTGAAATTTTAAAGCCCTCCTAGCCATGTGTGCGGCTGGCATGGATTAGGATTCAATAAAACCCTAACTCATTGACAAGACAAGGAGCCGGGAAAGACTCAAAGAGGCTGCACTTTGCTTTGAATTTTGCTGGACTCCCTGGGGCTCTTGCCCTGCTGGGGAAGCAGAGCAGTAACCAGCAGACACGTGCCATGAGCTGCTGTTTGCAGCCCAGGGGTGGAGGAGATCATGGCTAAGAGCTGGTGTCTTAGGAGGCTCCAGAGCAACCGTGGTGGGAAAACTGTGGTGCTCTGATGGCTTCTCATCTCTGGGACCCACAGCGACTACAGCAGTGGATGACTTGGCCTGGTCTCCCACATCCCACAAGACCTGGGATAACAGCATGAAAATCAGCTCAAGCCAACACAACTACCTCTGCTCATATTAAGCCTGAATTTGGCTCACAGTGCTTGAAGAACAGGACAGGGCAGTGGAGGGAGAATTACCAAGGAACAAAATTCAAAACAAAGAAACCCTCTTTCTATGATCATTTGTAAAGCAAATACTCGCCTTAATTAGTGTTTTTGCTGGTTTCATTATGACAATTCTTGGCAGTATGGCCTGTTGATTGTAAGCCACTTTAATATCCCATTTCAACCTTGTAACATCATGGAAGAGCAAGTTTATCATTTCTATTTAATTTTTTCTTTTAGTACTGGCTTTGTTATTGCCACATGCCTCTAGAGAAGCTGGCTCTTATCATTTCTACTCATAACTCATCATTATTATAGCACAGTCTATTTTATTTACTCTTTAAGACTTTGAATATTAAAGGATTTCCTTTATCCTCCTTTTGAGTCTATGTGGCCCTGGTGAATTCATGAACTCTCATTCACAATGAAATTAAAAGGCACTGGTGGTGGCCTTGAATGTGAAGATGTGCCAAACCATTGGGAAACAAGATATCATGCCCCCATCCTTTACATTTGCATCCATGAGAATACTTTTTGCAGATTCATGTCTCAGAACACTGTAAAACTAACACATCTGATTTAAATATTCAGTTTGCCTAATGCCATCTCATTAAATAAATGAGCTGCATGTTTTTTCTTCTCATTGTCATGTAAATTCAGGCTCTATTAATTCCCTTGTGCTGACTTGTGCCCCATCAATATTTTCTATCATGAAGCAAATGGCAAGCAAGAAAACTATTGCATAATCTGCTACATTTCAAAATGGAAATTGTTTCCAAGTGTTCAGAACATTGCAGTGATGTTTTCTTTTGAATACTGATACAGTATGCTCTTAATATACACCAGAGTTCAGTGATAGATTCAGGTCTAAGAGTGTCCTTCATTTCCAACAGCAATTGAGTGCAAAGGTTGCCATCTCCTTACTACTCTATTGGCAGAGCCAAATGCCCTGCAATCTCGAACTTTTGGGCTGTTTGCAAGGAATCTGGGAACCTTGAGGTGAGCTCTGAGATAGCATTCATTGCATTGAAAAAACAACTTCCCTTCCTAAGTTGTTAGCCAGGAAACCACTTGGAAACCTTGATCTCAACTGGGGTGGGAACATGGGGAGCGAATTTTGACTTCCCACGTCCCAGCTGACAGCCTTAATTTCAGACCTGTTGGTTATTCTGGGGGCTGGCTTTCTTTTTTGACATGCAACTTTTCAAAAGCTCTCAGTTTCAACTCAACATGAATGAGGAAAATTTATGGAAGCTTGAAAAAACTTGGCACAATGAAAAAGCTCTTTCTCATCCACCTAAAATCTTCTGTTTTCTCTTGGATGAGAATAGTAGTTTTCAAGCTTATCTAAAATTTTCCCAGTGGAATTGGAGACTCCTGCACAGTGAAGTCATGAGAATAGCTTGCTTTTCTCACTTATCATTTGTTAAACCTTCAGAAGTTGTATACAAACCTCCCTGCACTGGATACTGTTGAAAAAGAGGGGCAAGTGCTAATATCCAGCAGGAGGACTCCTATGTTCAATTGTTCCTACAGGAACTCCTTTAGCGTGCTCTTCAGATGTCTATATAAATATATTGCTGGTTATTGAAAGTTACAAATTTTCTTCTTTTGGCCTAATGATTCAACTGAAATGTCTGTAGCACTGGATAAGAACCTCATTATTCAAAATCCTCATGTCCAAACTCCTACTTGTTTTTATCAGCAGCTAAATATGATGCACCCTTCCAATCATATGATGCACCAGAAGAATAAAGTACATCTCATACCATTTGGCACCTGGGTCTTATCACATATTTTTTGGTGGTCAGGTCACAATGCAGGAAGCTACAACAGTTATTACTCTGCTTTAAAGTGCTTCCTTTTGAAAGCAAGTGTGTCTGGTGCCACTGTTTTCTAGAAAGTTTGCAGTGTGAACTTTCTGGAACGAAGGCTTCTTCCAAGCCCAGTCCATGTATGGAAGCTGTCATGGAGTCCCCACTGCATATGACTCTGTAGGGACTTCATATAACTCTGTATATCCCAACTATACAAAAAAAAGCTTCAAACTTCATCTACTTAATAGCTAACCAGCCTGTCAAGATGCATCTCAACTGTATTTTCCAAAAAGAGAAGGACAAACAGGATGGATCTTTGCATCTGTTTCACCCTGACATTAATACAACTGTCAGAATGCCACAATGTCGCTGTGTAAACTTGGTGCTTTGAGCCAAGGCTCCGAATCACTTCCTTCGAGGCTCTGACTCACGAGCATGTGGACTCTGATCTCCTCTGCAACTCGGTCATGGCTGTCTACTTGGGCTAGGATTAGGCAACCACAGGTGGCACCACCTGCTGTGGAGTTCCATCATCTGGGTTTGCTATGCTAAGGACTCCTCAGCTTTTGAAAGCCTGCTCAATCTCAGGAGGGGAAGCACCCAATGGGACAATGGGCCCCTTGTAGTTGGTCAACAGTAGCACTAGCTTTTATCATTTGCTGACATTTAGCATAGCATGTCAGGCTGGATGCAAGTGATGCAAGCAGTTGCTTGCTAGAAAGGTGTCAGGAAAAATTACAGGTTTAGGCTCATCTGTAACACTAAATATAGCTTTCTGCCACAAAATCCATACTTCATATCACCATGTGAACTGCAACTTCTGTCACAACCACTAAAGGACAATGCTCTCCTGCTTTTCTTTTCTCTTGTGCCTTTCTTAACGTGCTTTTTCCTCATTGTGGATGAAGCTTGAGCATGTTTCACTTAGAAGACCCTTAGAACCTCACTAGAGCGAAGGAACTACATAGTAGAAAATGGTGCTGTGTTACCTTGCCTGCAGCCTGAGGATTCAAGCCAGTGGAGCCCCCTATTGATAAGGCCACCAGCAATGTGGCACTGCCTCTATCTCTGCCTACTACAAGTCCCTGACCATTATGAGTGAGGGAACCAGCATGGGACACTGCTGTGGAGACCAGCGCTCCCAAGTGACATCTCCAGTACCTGCAACTTCCCTCAGCTTCATTCGGAACAGGACTGAATGATGAATGTGTCCATATTTATATCTCCAGGCTTTGCTGTCTATTAAAAAAAAAAAAACACACAAGTAACTTTCTCGCTGTTGTCACAAAATGAAGAGATTCTTTTCTGGTGTGCACACATATGCACATGCTAGTGGGAAACACTGTAGATACGATTTTTGTATTTAGTCCAAGGTAAGCAAGGGTTTGAAAGTTTTGGAAGGGAATGTATATTCATTTGCAAATCTCAGGAGTTTATTCAATACTGAATATTGAGAACTCACTGTAACTCAAAAGTTCTTGTCAGCATGAACAATCTGGCACAATTCTTCTGAG
Organism: Tinamus guttatus; assembly: GCF_059628265.1. Taxonomy (NCBI): domain Eukaryota; kingdom Metazoa; phylum Chordata; class Aves; order Tinamiformes; family Tinamidae; genus Tinamus; species Tinamus guttatus. Next base: position 555,065 of record NW_028289226.1, on the reverse strand, counting down.
TCTCTACTTTAGGCACTTTAATTGGCAGTCAGTTTGATTGCAGTTAAGCCAGCTGAGAACAAAGAAATTCCAGCAAAAATATATCTCTTGCTTCTAGATGAGTATATATACATATTTCAGTAATAATTGCATCTTTTGTGTGTCCGCTTTCTAAACATAAGGACATGTTGATTTACCAGTGCATGTATTTGCGTTAGCCTTTGGGACTATTTTTCAGTTCTCCTCATTCAGTGAGAGCACATCATGAAGCAAACGCTCAAGACCTAAAAAACCTGCTGACATTAGAATGTTCAAATTCATTTACTTCTTTGAATATCATGTGGTGAAAAGACGAGACAGATTTTCTTGCCTCTGGCCCAGTCCCCTCTTCCTGCTCTGAATCTGTTGGCATCGCTAAAGCATCTTGGCTTGACATTTGTTTTATCTCTTGTTTGCAAAGATAGTGTTCTGAATAGTACTTTCTTTTTGTGGTACCAAATAGCTGGATATTAAAAGGGGAAAAATATTTGTGGAGAAGACATTTGTCTCTTCTGAAGAACAACAAACAGAACTAAATATCTACTAAATATCTAAATATCTACTAAATATCTACAGCCTCTGACTGTCTGGTAGGCTAGCTGTTGTCCCAGGTGGCAGGATAGTCTTTCTTTCTGTAAAACAGAAACACACACATGTACTCATACACTGGTTTATCAAGCAACATTGTACACATCAGAGACAATTCATCAAATTACTCGAAAGTACCCGACGCAAATGAAGGCAAATAGTGACGGTATCTTTGATTCATCTTTTCACTTTCTTCTGCTGGTAAGTTCAAGTTATCATCCTTTCTGTACTGTAGGTTTGTAAAAGAATGCCACTAAGTTAAAGTCGACAATTAATGTCAGCCAGGGAGGCAAGAGGAGGAAGGCAAAATTTGCACTGTGACACAGCATGTTCATATTTAATACCACAGAATCAGTCAATGACTTTTTAGTAGTCATATCCTTAATAATATACAGACATAATAAGAAATTCATTTTAAAATAAAAACCATTTCCTAAAAACCCAGAACATCCCTGAATTGTGATTTCAAATCACGACAAGTGCTGAAAGGAAAACATTGAGTTAGGCAGGTTGATTTGGCTATGATGTCATACACTTCTAATAAAAAAAAAGTGAAAACATATGACACTTCAGTTGGCTTTAAAAAATGTTAAGTATTATCTTTTTCTTTTATTCATTAACAGTCTGGAAGTTTACTGAAAGTAGGTGGCACTTTTCTTCCAAAGGACCCACAGGGCGACCGCTAATTAGAGACATGGACTGTTCCCAGTTATACAAGCTCTCAGTGATCAAGGCACCTCCTGAGTGTGAAGGATACAGAGATGTGTCCACTCCCTCCTTTGCCCTGGGGACAGAAAGTTGCATCTCTGGTGGGGATTGCTCTCATAGCTAGGAAAAAAAAAATGCTTTCATTCCACTTCCACCTAAACATATCTTTTATTACTGGAAATCATTTGGTTCAGGCCGGGCAGAAAAGTTGGGAATGATCTTATCCTCTTAGGATAACCCAGCAAGTGGGACATTTAGAGGGGAGAAATACTTGTTTGACCTCTCACAGGAGCTGAAGCCAGATCCACTGCACTCCAGGGAATATAGTCATTATTAAAGCAGTAGTCATGCCAACACTGTCACCCGCTGTGCTCTGAAGAAAAGCCACACTTACCACAGCATTTTGTACAGAGCATCATTCAATGGGTATGCTCTGAGATCACTGAATGAATTGAGTCATTTGTGTGGACTATGTAGAAAAAGGCCACATCTGTGGTCACGTTAGGCTGTAAGTATGAGGCACGCACCAAGCAACACAGTCCTGTCAAAACTGAGGCACTTCTGGGCATGTCCAGAAGTATAGGCAGGAGTGCCTATGGAACATTTGTACACTTTCGGTCACAAGCTGTGGGTGCACGGTCTAAATTTTGGGAGGGAGGTGCCAAAGCGTTATTTTAGGCACCTAAATCCTTTTATAGGTCCAGATATGAGTACAAAAGACCCATTTAAATCCACAGAAATACTCTTTTCTTATGACAAGATCAGTCTGCCAGCTCTACACTGAGCAGGTCTAACATAACCAGACTGCTGTGTACACTTAGATGAATGCAGGAGTCCCACATGCTATCTAGAAATACCACCATCAGTGATGGCAGTAGCAGGTCCTTCTCATTTTCAGCATATCCAGTATTCAGGGTATCCTTTTACTTTCCATTCTCTGTCTTCCAGCTAGCCTACATATGACCTCGCAAACCAGGTCTAAGTACAAACCCTTACCTTGCCCGTTATAGGTGTCTCCTTGCATGCCTAAAACATACAGCATCTCCCAAACCTGTGCTCTGATCCTGCCTCTCAATAAAGATTTGTATTATCAAACACTTGGACAAAAGAATGGAGCAGCTAATCTTATATATACACATTCTAGCATGTGAAGGTCAGGAAGGTGATCAGGAGTAGTCAGCATGGATTCACCAAGACAAATCATGCTTAACCAACCTGAAAGCCTTCTATGATGGAACGGGTCCTAGGCAGATGTTGTCTACCTTGACTTCAGTAAGGCTCTGGACACTCTCCCATAACATCCTCATAGGCAAGCTCAGGAAATACATGCTAGATGCATTGAGGTATATCTCACTGAGGTGCATTCAGAACTGGCTGAATGGCAGAGCTCAGAGGGTTGCGATCAGTAGCACAAAGTCCATCTGGAAGCTTGACAGTCTCCCCCAGGGCTCAACACTGGATTCAATCCTGTTCAATTTACTCATCAATGACCTGGAAGGGTTGGAGTGCCTCCTCAGCAAGTTTTCTGATTATACAAAACTTGGAAAAAATTGGAGGAGTGGCTGATATCCCAGAGGGCTGTGTTGCCATTCAGAGGGACTTGGACAGACTGGAAAGCTAGACAGAGAAGAACCTCATGAAGTTCCACAAAGGGCAGTTATCTGGGAGGAATAAGCCCATGTACCAGTACAGGCTGAGGGCTGACCTGCTGGAAAGCAGCTCTGTGGAGAAGGAACTGGGAGTCCTAGTGGACAAATTGTCTCTGAGCCAGCAGTGTGCCCTTCTGGCCAGGAGGGCAAATGGTCTCCCAGGGGAGGGCAAATGGTCTCCCAGGCTATATTAAGAAGAGCACTGCCAGCAAGTCAAGGAATGTGGTCCTTTCCCTCTACTCAGCCCTGGTGAGGCCACGCCTGGAGTACTGTGTCCAGTTCTGGGCTTCCCAGTACAAGAGAAACGTAGCACTACTGGAGGGGGCACAGCAGAGAACCACTTAGAATATCTTGAGGATGTCCTCTTAGAAAGACTAAAGATCTTAGTCCTTCTAAGGGATTACAGCATGTTTTGTATGAGGAAAGGTTGAGAGAGCTGGGACTCTTCAAGAAGATTCAGAGCCTTATCAGTGTGCATAAATATCTGAATGTAGGGTGTAAAGAGGATGAGATCAGACGCTTTTCAGTGGTAGCCAGTGACAGGAGAAGAGACAACAGGCATAAACTGAAACACAGAACTTCTTTCTGAACATGAGAAAAAACTTCCTTAGTCTGAGGGCAACTGAACACTGGAGAAGGCTCAGTCAAGACCAAAGAGGTTGTGGATTCTCCTTCCTTGGAGATATTCCAAAGCCATCTGGACAGAATCCTTAGCAATGCGCTCTGGGTAACCCTTCTTGAGCAGGGGAGTTGGACTAAGTGATCTCCAGAGGCCCCTTCCAACCTCAACCTCAGTGATTCTGTGAAAATGGCACCGGCACTGACAGTGGAAAACTGTTTCAGACGCTGGAAAACATTTCAAATTTGTGCATCTCTTAAAATTTGCACACCAGCAGAGCTGGGAAATATACTACCATTCCCTAACGCAGTCCTAAGAAATGGCTTATGTATTCACTAGTGAGATGGGAATTATGAGATGAGACTCCCAGTGCTAAGGAAATGTCTCAAGGATTGAATAGTACCAGCTGTCCTACAGTGCCCAGTAACAGTCAGACAAAAGTGCAAGGCAGTAAATGAAGAGCACTGTGTTCAGTAGAATTAAAGAGCTGATGTAGAACACCCTGGTACATCCAGCCACTAATTCCAGCTAAATTCAGTGTAATGCTTTGTAAAAATCTGTTTGCTGCTTCCAGATGCTCATGTTTATAACTAGTTGCTGATCTTGGGGACTGCAGATGTAAGTAATTAACATCATGGCTCCATTAATATTCCACTTTCATTCTGATGAAGCACCATATTGTAAAGCACACAACAGTGAAAAGCATGCCCATTTTGAATTGTTTAAATATATTAATCATAGAAGCTAGGATGCATTTTAATTAATCATTTTTAACTTGTGTGTGTGGGGGGGAGGGATCAGCTGACAGAACTGTACAATATCACTGCCAAAAGTCCCAGCTCCTTTAATAACTGTGTATGAAATTAGAGAGAAAAAAAAATCTTTAGCTTAGTGACCAGACCAAAATGGATTTTTACAGCTGCCAAGGTTCTCATTGAAGATATAAACCAGAATCCAAAGGGATTCTGTCTATGTGTGTGTTGCATTATGATATCCTACTTATAACAGCACTAACATTAGTTTTGCTGGAGGCTGAATGGTGGAGAGGGAGGGTGAGGGCTTGGCAGCAATTGCATTCCCACCAGTGCTCTGTGAATACATTCAAACAAAATCATTTAGGGAGACAAATTTAATGTCACAAGTTACTGTTTTATTTAGCTTGTGCCTAAAGACTATTAAGGGACTAGAGCCCCTTCAGTGCCCTTCCAGTGGTGCAAAGAGCTGGCAGGAGGTGAGTCTTCTCCAAGTGAGCTCCTCTTTGGCAGATGGACAGGCTTTGGTCTCTCAGCACGTGTCCCCCTTCCCACCTTACCTCAGTTAGCACAGAAGAGATGTCAGATGAGGGGGGAAGATGAGGTTAGCTGCACTGATACTCTATGCTATAAAATGTTTTAAAGAGTTTCTCCTTAACACACAGCATCCTAGCCCAGTATTAGAGCATGACACTGCCTGCACCTAGATGATTTTATGCCCTCTGAGTCCAGTGTGTTTGCTGGATGGGAGCCTTCCTGAATAGACACAGTAACATGCTTGATCATGTATAGCCCAGTTTAACCTGAGAAGCTGTTCTCCTCATGTTTACCAGCTACCCTGTTTTTGTGCAGTCTGATGTTGACTATTCTATCCCTCCAATCCAATTTGCAAAGCTGAATATTACTCCGTTAGGTTACATTCATGATGCTTAAAATTACTGAAGCCACTATTTCATACAATGAAGTGTTCCCATCTGTCTGTTGAGACTAACACAAGCAGTATCAGTGGGAAATCTTTAAAGTGTTGGAACTGTTTGTCTTTTAGTAGCTGGATTTGATGCATTTATGTATTTCTCACAGGTCTCGTCAATCAGGAATAGCTGTCAGGGAATAAGTACCTTTTGTTTGTCTAAATCCAACTTAACTGAAAGATTTGATATTCTATGATCAATCCAAACAACTCCACCTTTAGAATAAATTTTATTTTTTTGAAACTTGTTTTCTTAGGGACATATTTCCTTTTCATTTCTGCCTTACACACTTCAATAATGATCAAGGTCAAAAATGGAATCACATCTGAAAGTGGTTAGAAGAAACTGGAGATAATAAAACAAATATTTAAGATCCCTAATATTAGATGATCCTCATGAAAAAAAGCAATCAAGAAAATGTTTGCAAGTCATCTTTTAAATTAAATACATCTATTACATAAGTTGTGAGGATCTAATGTTATAGTTTCCCCAAAATACCATAATGCTGTTCCTACTAAACTTAGGGATTTTGGGGAAATTTTACAAATAGAAAATGACTTCATGAAGTGTATTAAATTGAAACTGCTCAGAACTAAGAGATACCGGAGAAAAACAAAGTTTATAACAAACGGATAATAGCAGATTATAAATCACAGTTTATAAATCATAGATAATAAATCACAATTATCCTTCAAAATCTTCCACTTGTACTTTTGCATTTCATTTCTGGGGCTGACAGCCTAGTTCATGGTCAAATTATTATTTGAATTACACCATAAATTCTTAAGATGACTAGAGAAATAGGCATTATTTTGTTCTATTAATTATTTTAGACTGAGCTATGGAGGATTTGAAATATTCCTGCTTAGATGAACTAAAATCAAATATTACTCTGTTCCTTGAGAGGCTGTTTCTCTAACTTTTAACAGAAATGTTCAAAGAAATAAGAAAAGACTCTGAAGGAGAAGTAGAATTGCAACATATTTTCCTGGAGAAAGTTTTTTTTTTTTTTTTCCTGAAAACTGAATCTGAAGCACACTTGAAAAATGATCAGGAGCCATTTGTCTGAGATCTTGAAGGCTAGCAGGCTAGATGTCTGCTTCTGAGAGGCTCTAGAGGACACAGACTGTCTAAATGATGTCCAGCCTTTGAAAACTTGGATATACTGCAAACTGACATTTGGAGAACAAGACCTTAATGAGTCTTTGGTATCAGCTTCTATTGTTCTTTGGAACATCTTGAGCTCAGTAAAAGATGGATATAATTTGTGAGGATCTAAACCCAAGGCAGCAGCTCTTGCCTTGTATGCACAAAAGCTTTCTGTGAAGCCTTGAAGATCAAGGAAAAGAGAAAGATCAAGGATAAGGGAACGAACTATCTCAGTTTGACCCGCCCTTTCACCAAGCTGTCTGGGGAGGTGGCAATGGGGGAACTGTTAAGCTCTTCTGTTGTCAAAGCCAGCAAGAGAGCATAAGTTTCATGGACTCACCATGCTAGGTGGTGTCACTTCTCCCTATCCACCTCATTGAATATACCCTCGTAGGAACAGAGGATGTGTGCTGATGCTCTTTTACCTCTGGGGAGATCTGATTTTTAACTCCTGACCATTCTCTCCTACCCATTAAAAAAGGAAAGGGGCTTGAAGATCTTTTTTTATCATTTTGGCTGGGAGAGAATGTTCAACTGCTAAAAGAAAACACTGAGCAAGGCTAAGAAATAAAAGGGAAGGACTCAGATCAGGAGAAGTGTCTGGAATCCCCCAGCTCTAATATGTTGCAAACTGTGAAGCCAAGTAGCAAAAAATGTGGAGAAGTGTGGACAATGGCTCCCTTTACTCTCTCCTTTCAACTCTGGCTGTCCTTGGTAAAACTGGCTGATCACTAAGGATATCTCTCCCAGCTGATCTAGGATGGGTAGAGTTGCCAGGAGGAGTTCTGCTCATGTTTCTTGACAGTCTTGCCTCAGAGACACTGCTCCTGACTAACTAAACTGTCTTTCTAACAGGTTGTCTTTGTTTCTGTTTTGCTTCACAGTTGCTCCCAAAGTGAAAAATACTTCAGATGAAACAGCAAAACTGATTAGCAAGTCCTACCAAGTGCGTAAAATCTGGTCTCCTGAATTTGGACAAAATCAAGAAACGTAATGGAAATTTCTACCATACGTGAAAACTGTTATTGTCACAACTTCAAAGCTATTCTATAAAGGCTATAAAGGCTTAATCTGCTTTTTAAATTTCAATAATGTAATCAAAATATATCACCAATAAGTTCAACCATTACCGTAAACATACAGCATTTGTGTTGTCTTCTTAGATGCAATAACACATTTTAAAGCATAGAGAAAGCTATACTGTTTTTCTTTTATTATTTTATATTTTTACTTTTCCACAGATAGGACACACCTGATCCAATAAAATTTGTTTGAGAAAGTCATGACCAGCTAAAAAGTAGCATACATATATGATAGAATAGAAATTGCTGTGATTTGCTGTTGCACAGCTGTAATAAAGCATCTTCAGCTCTCTTTGATGGACTACATAAATCTGTTACTCTGATGAAGGTTACAATAGCAAAAAATCTTAATCTCAGATATGGAAAGGTCTCCAGCATCCTTTCTGAGCAGTACTGGCCTTGCACATCTGTAATCTAAAAATATTTAATGCACTCATGGAAAATAATGGGAATGAAGCAGCATGATCAAAGATCCTATCCTGTCCTGGGAAAATATTTTGAAAAAGCTTGCTGTAAATGGGCAGCATTGAATATTTTCATGAAACAAATGAAGTCTAGGCTGTGGTATAGCCCCAGATGTGTTAGACACAGATGAAAGAGAATACAGTCTCTGTTTTCTTTAGGTATGCAACAACAGTGGTGAATTATCCTTTACAGAGCTGTGCTTCTTCTGATACTCAAACTAATTAAAGCCATCATGGATATCTCTGCAACTGGTTGTGCCTTTTGATACTCTTCAATGAAAGTGAAAATAAGCCTTTGAGTTTCTCAGTTCAGTTTTCCCTTCCACTAGGTGAAAATTAGAATCTTTCAGGTTTTCAGTATTTATTTTGCATAATTATTGCAGAAGAAGAAAGGTGAGTCTAGAACAGGGGCCAGCTGCACTTGGATGCTGCTCAAGCAGAGAACAGAGGAATGGGTGCTGCCATGAGGTGACATCCAGCACTCAGCCCCATGCTGCTGTTCCACTCTGTGATCTTACTTCTTTAGTTCTGTTAAGAAGAGCCAGCTAGGTCTTGTTAGCATTTGGCCTTAGGAAGAAAGAGTTAATTGCACCAGTTTTGAGAGGAGAAGAGGGACAACCAGCTCTTGGGAGTAGGAGGAGACTGTTGAGCTTGCCAGGCTTCATTGCTTGTGTTCATATTTTTCTTCTAAGTTCTGCTTTGAAATAAAATGTATTATTACACCTCTGCAAACTACTGAGTTTTATAAAGCCAGCCCTGCAATGCTTTCTTGCAATGGATACAACCCCATGCAGGAATACAAAGAAAAAAGATAGGCTGTGGTCTCAGCAGCTACTTCTGCTGGCATAAGGAAATCTCTGCATAAAAGCAAAACTAGAAAAATATTCATGTGACATACTTTCCAAACTGCAGCTTGATTCAGTCAAGGTTCCTTTCATTCCCAGCTCTTTTGTTTCAGTCCTACTCCTGCTTGTTTTTCAAACTTACTATTTGCTACAGGAATTTTGTTTTAATTTAATGGGCAGCTGGAGCTTATTAAACATGGTTTTCCACAGCAGTATTTTATATCAGTACTTGATAATGGCACACCTGTAAACACCCTTTATAACTAGCACCTTTAGGCACTTGTGGGCTCTGTCTGCTATAGTCTACATGTCAGGAATGCTGGGTAACAACTGTGCTTCAGCGTAAGCCCAAACTTTTTTCAACACATTTTTTTCTTGCTTCTTAATCTTTTCTGACATAATGTTGAAAGTTATTACTTAGCTGCATAAAGAAAGCCATCTGTCAATTATTTACCTGCTTGCATGTGGAACTAGGGACCCAGGAGCTATTACTGCAAGCTGAGGCAAATGCACCTCTTCCAAGAAAGCAGAAATCCCACTGCAGTTATCTGACCCAAGTGTCTATCTAGGGTAAGTTGATAAAAATCTGTTCCCCTTCAGAGAACAACTGAGATTCCTCCAAATACCCTTTCTGACATCCAAGTTACGGCTGAAAAGGCCTTAAATATTTTTTGAGAGCTTGTGGAAAATGAGATTTTTAGCAGCTGTATAGTAAGTATTTAAATGTATGTCTTGTTGCTGAATAGGTGCATCGATATTATTAATATTCATCTATGAAGTGTATTCTTTTCAAATTGTGTAACAAAAATGTTAACACCTAAGTCCAAATGGTTATCCATAGTGTTCCTGTCATAAGTGATCAAAGTTGCAAAACTCACTGTTTCTATATTTTTTTCTTGGCATGAAGGTTGGATGCCTCAGAAGTACTTAGTATCTGCTGAAGGTTGACTCTGTTGAAGTCACTCATTTCAGTAGAACTGGATTCTGAAGGCTCTAGTCACATGTGTGCCTTGATAAAAATGTGCACTTTTCCCCTTTTATACTTCAAATAAGAGCAATTATACCAAAGATTTTGTGAAACTCTTTAGGAAGAGCAACTGGGGAAAAAAAAATCTTACCTGTTGTGGAATTTGTGCTTTTCTGTCATGACTAGTAGACAGCCTTTTTACAATGTTACTTAAGAATATTTTTGACTAGAGTTGCTAGACCCCTTGGGTCTGTGGATTTCTTATGAGAAATCTTTCTCTTTCTTTAAAGAGAAAACCTGGAATCTTCTTTTGGACTTGTACTCTTGAATTTATTATATAATAATCTTCAGAGATTTTTTTTCCCCTCTTCCTTTTTCTTAGGGGTTCACAGAATTGAATGAGTTGGAAAGATAATTTTTAAAGCTAATTTTGCTTAAAATTAAAAGGTAACTTCCACCCTATCACATACCTTATTAATGTTCTTTTTTTGTTTTGTTGTTGCCATTTCTTTCTCCCTCCGATAATTTCTGAGAAGCCAGCTGCCCTGAAATATAGGGGTTGTCTAGATGGCTCTTTACTTGCACCCTGAATTCAAGGCTGACATTTCTGTGACTTTCAAAAGAAAAAGTTTAACTTCCAAAGACTTTGTTCTATAGGTGAACATCAATACAGCAAGAAGTGTTGAGGGTTAAAACACTTGCTAATGGATAATTCCATGCATATGTTACATTTTTCAACCTTGCAAGCCTAGTACAAGGAAATGAGTATTTCCCTTCCTCCTCATGCAACTGAATTGAATAATAGAATCATTTCTGTGAATTACTGACTCATAAGGCCCAGCAGTTATAACTTGAGCTTTCAGAAATAATGTGCTAAAGGTTTTGTAGAAGATAAACTTAGATTAGACTTGCTGCAAGCAGTCAGCATTCATGCAGCACTGTGCCGGCTACTGGAATAACTAAATGCTGGCCTTAACTTCACAGATAATTTTTTTATTTGTGGATGCTCCACCTTCTCAAGAATATAAAGTGCTGGTTACAGTGAGATCTGACTAATGCTGAGCTTTTTAAAGCATCCCAGGTACAAAAGCATATTGTGTTAGCCAGAGAAGAAAAATGTGGAATTTATAGAAGCCAGAAGCAAAATGGCCAGGTTAAGGCACCATTATCAGCAGCTGCTTTTCAGTCTTAAATAGAAAGTGCTTTTTAAGGAGTTCCTTTGGGAATACTCCTACAAGCAAGTGAACCCATAACTGAGAGTTGCTGATGACTAAGTAAATGGACACAGAAGGAAAGTTCAATGGCTCCCAAAGGAGTTGCCATATTTCTTTCCAGGATTTCTTGGCCAGAAGTACATGTGTCTGACTTGTTTGTGTTGCCTTACAAATGAGACTCTTTTTGAGATCTAGTAGGCATGTCCTAATCACACATTGTGATCTGTGCAAGGGGTCCAAAGTGCTTGGCACACCCCAGGCTCAGTGGCCACACCTAGCCTTGTAAAATAAGGCTAAGTTATGGTCTCAAGACTGTCACCTCATTGTCTATGCTGCCAAGCTACTAGCATGGTGCTGACTCTGACTTAATCTCGGGCAACTGTGACTCTTCCAGACAACTTGTGGAAGACAGAGTTTGAATGCAGCTTCCCAATTTTGAAAGGTAAAAGAGGATGAGTAGGAGTTGTGCGGAACCCATTGGTGCCAGTGCAAGGCAATAGTCTGTATTGTTTTGTTTACTGCTAGAGATATGATCACTGTGTATAGATAGCAAATCTGAGTTGTAAGATACAACTACAGGTGGCCTGTCTGAGATGTGCAGCAAAGGATGTTCTAGACAATTGTACAAAAGCTTTAATTTTCCTGGGATAAAGACAGAAAACTAAAATAGTTTACATAAAAGGTATTCCAGGATTTATGACTTCCTTTCAGCTTTTTTTTTTAATGAACGTTTGCCAGCATCCTATACTGTGGTTGCATATACCGTAGTACTGCATGTGATACTACACATTATGATACAGAAGTAAAGAAATCAGTTTCAACACTACATGAGTGTAAGCTCTACTTGCTGCTGTCAGTTCAAGGGTTTTCAGAGATGATTTTAAATCTAGATCGCAGACCTGGTGAAATCTAGATCCTATTGTGTTTGTCTCTTACTCCACCTCTACCATTCAGGCCATGATTATCTCTGTATCCACCTACAAAAATTCTTTTCGAGACTACTTTGTTTTTACCTGCTGTGGGAGTGATTCGACTGCACAGAGCACTGCTGTCAGAGGCACACGTGCTGTAAATGCCATTGCAGACAAGTCAGCCATTTCAAAGACATTGCTTAAATATCAGCTTCGTGGCTTGTGTGGCCATTTGTTGAAAACAAATGGCATTTGTAGAGTCTGGAGACCAGGAGTAGTCATTAGGTGGATCTAAAATATGTGTCATCTGTTTAGTGTTGTATCCCCTTACATGCTGTTTCTTCTCAGGCAGCCAGTCCCATACATTCGACATCAGAGAGAAATGGAAGACCCATCTGCGACCTGCTGATTAGCAAGTTATCAACAGATTATCTTGTACAAAGGGGTTAGGGTAATTGGCTGAGTCCGATTAAGTGCATATATGGTAATGAAAGCACCCACGCCACAAAGATGGGAACGACAAGATGATGTGACTTCTGGGGAGGGCACCTTTAAAATGACTGAAAAAGGAAAAGAAGGGCAGGATTGGTGGGTGAGTCACTCCAGAATATTTGGCATCTATATCAAATCAATGGGTTTAGTCTGGTCGTGCAGTTTCCTTTCTTTCTGGGCATAGATCTCTACAAGCTGAAGGAACTGGTGGGTGTATGGTATATGCAACCACTTTATTCTCTCTGAGCTAAAAATACTCTGCAAACTTTGGTTTTATTTTCCCTTCCTAACAGCTGAGCCCTGCTCTGGAGGGAATGAATGTGTTATTCCACTGTGAAAACATCTAAACAGGTGGAAAGGACAAGGGAGGGTAGAAAGGGAGGGTGGAGAGGGAGAGTCTTGGTTTAGGCAAAAATCCCATTTCCTTTCTAAAAACAAAGTGAAGCCTGACTTCTGCAGGTTATTTTAAACTAAAACTTGAAAATTCCACTTCTCTACTTGCATGTGTGAAAGAACCTTGTGTTGGGAGAAACCAGGAAGAAAACTGTTATGGAGACATTGACAGAGTATTAAAATTGTGGGCACTGTGCTGCTGTTTCAGCCAGGCCCAATCACACTTCTGCCAACAGAGTTCATTTTTCACCTGTAACTTCTCTTTTATGCCAGCTGGAATCTACCATACAGCTTTGGGAAAGTGTCTCTGTTCTAAGCTCTTTATGAAAATTATCCTTGTTCTGAGACAGCTCTTTCTAAAGCATCCCAAAGCTGACTAATTGTGCTGTTTGTTTAGCCCTCCTGTGTATCAGCAAAAAAAAAAAACCCAGACTTATCAAACCAGCTGAACTGTGCTAAATGTTATACCATTTTTCACTATGGAGGCATTTTCCATTGAGAAGTGCTATACTGCCTGGTAAAGCTCTTAAACTTGAAATCCAGATGGGATGTGAACCAAGTCTGCAAAAACAAGGCTAATGCATTCTGGTACTGTATGTTTCACAGAGGCTTTTTAGAATAGAAAAATGTGAATAAAAGTCTAGATTTGAGCTATATTGAATGTAATCAAAAATGTTATTCAATGTTTTACACAAAAGCAGTCACAGAGATGATTAGGGTAGAAACTTTAATCCACTGAGGTTTAGAAATGAGGAGTTTCCTAAGCACCACCTGAGAGTTTTTTTTCTTTTTCTTTTTTTCTTTTTCTTTGTTTTCCTTTCTTTTTTCTTTTTTTTTTTTTTTTTTTTTCCCCCTACAAGTCTGTAGGGCTCTGTAGATTGTAAATCCTGCCAAAGCACTTTTTCAAAAAACTATTGGAAAAGAGAGAAGGAAAAGGGTGGTGGGGGAGGGGAGGAAGAATACCAAGCTGAAATCTGATAAACAACCCCCAAAATGCAACTCCATCAAGGGATATTGATTGTTGTCCACAATTCTTCCCTAGGTGATCCAAGCTGGTAAATAATCATAAACAGTCAAAAAGAAAAATGGTGCTGGTAAGAAGAATAAAGCCATGCTGGTTTTGACTCCACTACATGCAAGCATTTGAATATACCACATTCCCTTATTGATGTCATTGCTGCATCTACTGCACATAATCTAAACAAAGATTGACTATAATTTGCATGTGTCCTTACTGAAGGACAAGTTAGGGCTGTATTACCTCTGGATCTGCCTGTTTTATAGCTTTTGGGAAAGGCTGCTATATGGAGAAAGGCATGGGTCAAGCATGAAATGACAGGCACTCTGCCTCTGCCACATGAGCACAGTTTGGTGGGTGCTTTTATGGGCCTTGATATAGGAAATATATATATTTTCCTCATTAGACTACCAGTTGGACTGCACTGGAGCCAGTCCTGTAGGCTTATTAGCAAATTGGAAACACAGACGAGTGATGCATTTTATTTCTAGTCCAGCCGTATGTCTGCTTCTGTATCACTGTTAGTCATGAAAATTGTAAGTATTTGTAACTTCTTGCCAACACTTGGGCTGTAGTGGAGAAGCCAATAGTTTGGCATGAGGCTGAGATAGCTCATTGCCTCTTGCTCACATGCAAGTATCCTGCAGAGTGCTTTTTGGCCTAAGGATTTTGGCTACTCAAGTGGCTGTTTTGTGTGACAATTCACCTGACCCCCAGATATGATTTGTCTTAGTGAAATGTGATGCCTTCTACATCTTCTGAAAGAGTGCAAGAGATTCCTAAGGAAGGGAAGGCATTGTGGGGTCCTTGCAAAAGATGGCATCGGGAACATATATTACCTTGTAGCAATTGTTAACACTGTTATCATTCCTGGGCCCTCTTGGACAAGGGCAGAGAGGACTCCTGCATGTGTAATCTATGCTATAAATGAATGAAAATTAACTGAAAGGCACATCTAGCCTACATAGCGTACCTATCCTGTTGCACATACTTTATTTGTGGTGACCCTGGCACCAGATTTTGTGCTCATGTAAGTTTTCTGTATTACCTCTATGCAATAGGTCTCGTGGCAGAAAACAAAAAAAACAAAGAAGTCATGGCATATGATCTTTCCTTTTCACCAGAAAAAGGTCTGTGGCCTCTTGTGTAGAAGAAGAGGTATCTCGCTGATGTAGATTAGTATTTTTTAAAATGCTTGTTAAATCTAGGTACATGATCTATGGCTGTCTTGAGCAGCCATAATAACTGTGGGCTTGCAGACTCATTAGTTTTGTGAGGTTAATCTAGGGTTGACTTCAAAGTGCTCCCAAAAGCCCATTGGACCAGTGGGAATAGATGATCTAATCTTGTTGGGAGTGCCCTATCTGCTTGAGGGTAAGCGAAGACCAGCGTCAGAGCTCCTCAGAGAATGCTTCTGCTTTGTGCAAGCCATCAGAGCAAAAGCAAGTTGAGAAGTTAGTGTTAAGCTTTGAGCAGTCAAGGAAGACTGTTAATGATTCATTCAAACCCCACTACAGAGCAGTGTCCATTGAAACAGATTCAGAATAAGATCAACTAAAGTACAACCAGAGCAACTGTTATGTCACCATCATCAGACGTGTTTTGACTTCATCTTGATTACAAATATATCCAAATACTGAAAAAAAGGTGATGGAGGGACTGTTCTTCTGGAGGACACTCTTGAACAAGAAGTCAAGAAAGTGAAATATGAGAAAGGTATGGTGGAACTAGGCATTCAGAGGAAAGTCAGGAAGCAAGTGACTGAGAAAGCAGAAAGGAGGACTGCTGGAGGGAGAAAAATGAAAGGAGGGAAAATGATTTTGCTGCTTGACTGCTGGTGTCAAGGTCAGAGGAATGATGAAATCAAAGCACCCATTAATTCTAACTTTTTAATCTAACTTAGTTTGCTAATGCTGCAAAACTGCTGGTTCACTTTTATCTAAAATTGAAAAGCATAATTCAAAGCCTGTTCAAAGAGCATAATGAGATAACATGTAATTGTAAATGTTTTTAGTTACTGGTCTTCCAGGCTATCTCCATAAATTTATTATTAGCTTGCTTTTGCCCTTCAGGGCATCAGACAAAGGCCATCTATTTGTTAGGCTTTGGAAGAGAGCTAAGAAGGAGCAGATTTGGTCAGAGTAGAGGGCAGGGCTCCCATATCTCTGTCTTTGATTTCCTAGAGCAATGTAAGCATGCATGACTTGTGCAGCAAACTTTCCTTGTGCATGTACTTACTGAACCAGTGAACTGCAAATGCGTGGATAGATTTGGCTGGTGTTTGTAGATGTCACCGTACTGGCTGTAGCAATAGCTCTTATTTGGCAATAAGGCTTTCAGTCATCCCATAAAAATGGCTAAAATTAGTTTTCTACATGGGTGAGATTTCTGGATGGAAAAATCGGAATTATGGTGTGTGGGTGGGTGACTGGCTACTGTACCTCCCTCTTGGTTAGTTAGCACTTGTTCTTGTGGGCTGGTTGCTCCCCAGCAATCTTTAATTGTTTATATAACTAATGTCAGAGTATTTTGGGGCTTGTGTAAAGGCAGCTACCTGAAATCCATGGAAGTTCTTAATACATTGGACATTTGAAATACACTAATTCATACTTTGCCAATCATAACCCAGTCTCTCTCTGCAGCTGTGATTTAGTAATAGGGTACTGTTTTGCAGTCTCAAATTACTATTGCTTTAAGTACAAAATCAATTCCTTACATAACTCAGTTAAAATTAATGGATTGGTACTGACAATTTAATGTTAAACATTTTGTAAGGAAAGAAAAATGCATCATGGTGTACTTGATTGTGTGCTGTGGAGCATTAGTAAAATGATTGATTGAATTATACTATGGAAAAAAATCAGCACAAATTGTATCTTGGCTATTATTACTGTCTTTATTATGTTTGATTCCTTGTGGCCTTCGCTGATTTCAGTGGACTTTGGATCAGACAGTTACTAATTTGTCTTCAAATCTCTATGCAAAATACAAATGCAACTTCACTTCCCATGAGAATTCCCTAATCTTCTGGGAAAATGTTTGGTTTTCATGGTAAACTGGAGATCTAACAGAAAATTCTGAGACCACTTCTGATATCTATTATTAATTGATAACTTTAAGCCATCTGATGTATTTCCTTGCCACACTGCTGATATTGGGAAGATACATTGTGTCTATAGCCAGTATTAGGTACCCCATGGCAAATAGTGGCTTTTAGTAGACATCGCTATAAATACAAAGATATATAAAATGCTTCCCAGCAGTATGTGATGACTGAAGACTAAAGAAAAGTACACAGTGAGATTTAGAAACAGCTACTTGAACGTGTAGTGTTAACACCGCATGTGAGAGTTCCCTTTAAGCTGAAAATAAGTAGTGCTTATTAAGTGGATCTGTACTTCAGGAGTAGGTCCAAATTTCTCAGTGCTCTCTAGTTCTTGAAGATAGATCCAGGAGAAGCCCCAAACCCAAAGCACCAAAAAAAAAAAAAAAAAAAAAAAAAAAAAAAAAAAAAAAGAGAGAGAGAAAAGGCTTTAAGATGAAAGGGGGAGAAATAACAGTTCCAGTCTAAATTCAGATGCAGAAGTTGGTGGCTGAAGACAACTGATCTGATGACCCTTTGTGTATGAGATCATGTGTTGTCACTGTCTTGTCACTCGGCTGAGCTGTACTCCTACATGTATTAGCCTATGTGATTGAGGCAATTATTTCTTCCACTTGATCACAACTCCTCCAAAAATATAAAGTCACAGTCTTGGGGATGAATGTGGAGTTTTGCTTATTGTTATTGCAGAGATTTTTTTTTTTTTTCATATGCCAGTCACTGGAAACTGGTTTGAAAACCGATAGATCCCCAGCAAAAGCCAGAATCTGGATCCAAAAATATCCCTCAAAAGGCTGCAAGATAGCAAATACTGGGTCATTCTAAAGAACTCCCAAACTGTGCCTGTTATTTTACTGTGCTAAAAATAATTTAAAAAAGAAATACAAGGAGGAACAAGTAATACAAATGAAAGCCTAATCTTTGTCAGAGATCCAGACACTACACTATTGTAGTTTCAGCATAGGCATGTGTCTGACATAAAATCAAGGAGGCAAGTAAAATGGGGACAGTTAATGTGATCAAGCAAAACTAGGATTTAACCCTTTTTCACCCTAGCCAGCCTGGAGTGAATAGTGACTCTGTATTTTGTGAAGGGGTGGTTGTTTTTGTTTTGTTTTAAAAAGAGGATTCAGATCAGCTGAGTTGGAGCCAATACTGAGAACAGAGCTGCCGAATTTATCATTGACCAGAAGGTTTGTATGGGACCAAAGGAGATTGGTACAGAGAGATTAGAAGGAGGTTATCAGCATGCTTTTAGCTTTATCTTTTTCTAGAACCAAATAATTAGCCTTGGATGCAACCTCAGTTTTAAATAAGTTTTCAAATATAAATTATTGGCATGAGAAAGACTGATAAAAGAAAAGTTATAGAGAATATTATTTGTTCCAAATAAATTATTTTCCAGAGGGATTCATTTCAATCAGCCTGGTTTCTGTAGTACTGCTGCATTTTTGCCAGAAAAGCCAATTGCAAGAAACTCTATTCATGATTTAAAATTTACAGTGTAATCTGCCTTAAGAGACTGGAAAAAAAGAAACAATTCTGACATTACAAACTTTCTCTTTGAACTTCTGGAGTTTTGTTGCAAAACTGGGAAACCTGCTGGTTTCAAAATGAAGATGAGGGAATTTAACAGCTTTGTAGTAGACTGAGTTGCTTGAATCATCCTGATTTCTGATGTACTCATGAATTAGAAAACTGCGACTGGAGCATGACGACTGAGGTTCTGAGTGCATCATACAGTTTACACTGGACCATGTGGGATCCTTGTGGGAAACACAGCACTCCTGGAATATATGGGCCATCCCACCTGCAAGGAGACTGCTACCAATGAAATGAGCTTAATGTAATTGTGAAATAATATCATTTTTCACATGGGGGTCCTAACTTTGACTATTTTGAAAATCAAGAGCACGTCCATGGTTTGTCAGCAATATTCATGTTTCATTATATATTGGCCGCTCCGTAGAAAACTTTATAGGAGTCTTGGTAGCAGTGGAGTACAGAGTTGTTTGATTTTTAAACTGCTGTCTTATTCTTTTTTCTTTTTCTCTCCTTCTCAAAACAATGAAGATTCAAATAGTTTCCTTATGATTTGGAAGACTCAACTATAGAATTTAAGGGCCATTCTGGAGAATAAGGGGAAATTCTTTTCCATGTTTGAAAATTATAAGCTTCTACTGGAAAAAAAATGTAAAAAAAAAAAAAAATATGGTGAGAAATAAGCTAGGATTTAGGCAAAGTGATACAACCAAATTAGAAATGAAAGAAAACTTTGTACACTGGCCTAGGCACCACACGTGATCTTTATAAGACTAATCATCTTTATAAGACTAATCTTTATGTTGCTGGTAGTCTTAGCATGAAGAGAATACAATCCTACTCTGAAGAAAAAAAACAGGCATTTTGACCTACATAATGGGCTTTTTTTTTTTTTTTTTTTTTTTTTTTTTTTTTTTTTTGCCAAATTGGGCATTGCTGACTGTGTCCAGCTAAATGCAGATTGATCCCTCTTCCCGCCTTGGGAAAAAGTTTACCCAGTTTTATTCTCTATAATAATAATAATATTTTTACCCTTTGTCAAGGAGAGTGGGGATCACCTTAAATGACAGACCTTGATGCAGGGGTGGCACTGGCAGATGTGGCTGTAAATAGCTCTGTGGCTGGAGATCAGTGCTTTTAATTTCCCTGAGGACAGTGGAGCTTTCTGTCTCCTGCTGGCAGCTGGGTCACATATGGTGATTTATGAACCAACTACTGCTTTTTGCCTGGACTGTTTTGTCTTTTAGGCTCACTGAGGTTTTAAACCCAGAAGTGACAGGTTCAGTGGTAAACACTGGGTCCAGCATAGCATTATGCTAAAGGTCTGACCTGGCAAGGTAAAGATGTCTGTGAACACACAGTGCTTGCTTGAGCTGCAGCATCATACGGCAGTGTAACTAGTGCTAGCTGCAGAGACACCCGACGTGGTTTGCCCATGGAATAAAAACTAAAACCACATTTCTTAGTTATGGTAAAAATGTTTACAAATCTGTGCCAAAGGCAGGAGGGGTCGGAGGAGTAGTTGACATAAATGAGGCCTGATGTATGCCAAATATATGAGCTGTTCTAAAAGTACGATGTGTCATGGGCTCATTATTCATCAATGCTTCATCACACTGAGTTTATGGTGGCATTAAAAGTGGAGAAAAAAGATGTCATTTACATGAAACACTGGAGACACTCCCTCCACCCTTTGATTCCTTCAGTAAGCTGGAAGGAGGTTTGTGTGCGCATGAGAAAGTGTGCTATACAATGCCGGCCTTTATTCTCTTTTTGAATTACTCATACTGTGCAGTATGTAGCAAAAAAAAATGTTTGGGGCTTATTTTGCTCTTAAGAAATAACAGTAAAACACTGGAGCAAAGCTACAATGTGAGCTGATGTAGTGATGAGTTTTGGAGTTTATTTTGCCCCCCTCCCCCTTTTTTTTTTTTTTTTTTTTTTTGAACTTTAGTATCTCTTTCTGTAAATGTCTTGGGGTGTACTTTATGCTGAAAGTTGTTACTTTCCTACACACACAGGACAAGCCAAATTCCTTCCCCAACCCCCAAAGTCTTGACCTTGACAAAGGAATTACTGTTGTCCCACGGCACAAGGTTGTGCGGGCTGTTAAGCAATCGAGGTGGAAAGCATGGGCCGAAAGAAGCTGGCACTGATGAAGTTGCTGGAAATTTGGATGTAACAGACTGGGGCAAGGTGGAGAGCTTTGCATTAAAAAAATATGATTGTATTGCAATTGTCTAGCAGAGGAATTAAATATTCAATAGCTGAGGTCCCTTACTAACTTTTTTTTTTTTTTTTTTTTTTTTTTTTTTTTTTAACTTTGTAACTTTCTATGCTTTCTATGCCTGACAAAGAGGAACATTTTGAAATTCCAGCCAACCAACAAAACAAACAGGAATGTTAGATCCTGAGTTCAGTGGGCTTAGGGTGGGAGAGAGGCCTGAGACTTCATGCAGTCACAAGATAGAAAGACTAAACTGGGGGTGTGTGTGTGCGTGGCTATTTGCATCTTATGCTGACGTCCACCTTCAAGAATTCAGGTTGGTGTGCTCTGCTGGAGCTGTCTGGCCATCCGTGCAGGTTTTAAGGCCATTCAGTCACTCATTTCAGAGCTGCTTTATTTTTTTCAAAGTTCATTTCCAAATATAGGCAAAACACCAAACATTTTTTTCAACTTTTTTTTTTTGTTTAAGAGGAGAGGGTCAACTTTTACTATCTATGGCATTATCCATTTGAGCTTTCTTCAAGCCTATACTCTAGTCTGACACAGCACAATAGACTGGAATGGCTCCAAGAGTTTGTTTAGTTCCATATATAATTATTACTTTGTAAACAGGATGCACCTTTAAGTTATAATTTAAATATGATAAATGGGGCAAACTCAAAAGAATTTTACTATCCTAGGACACAGTTATTACCAACTTAACAGGAAACACCTTTGAGTTTTTGTTATAATTAGAGATGGCTGAAAAATGGGGCAATCATTTTGTGGAAAAAAATATTGAAGTTATTTTCATTTTAAAAGTTTCAAAAGCCTGCTATCTAAATGTAATAAACAGGTTATTTATCTGGACTGCCCAAAGACGTAAGGTGCTCATACCATTTGTCAGGAGCTCAAGCAGAGTGGTGATCTCTGATAGCAGGGAGACTGGAGGTGGCAATGTCCTCACAGGAAAAGAGCGTGTCCTCAGCCTGTCTCATTGCTGTCTGCCTGCCTGACTAGCTGCTATAAGAAGTTGTAGTGGACATGGCTTCAAACCCTAGTCCCCCTCCGAATCTTACACGTGCTGCCTGGTTTTGGAGCCCTTCCATTTCCCATTGTCACTCTCATCCTTGACCTTAAACACTGTTCACAACAGGAGATGTTACTAGCCATAGGAGAAAAGAGCAAAGGGAGAGATTATGCTGTCCTGAAAGGACAAATTGCCACCTAAAAGTCTTAAGAGTTAGCATTCAGACAGGGATTGCAGCTATGAGGCATGAACTATAGTGTATAAGACTTTTGGGATAGCCACAGTGCTTTGCTGAAAGGCCAAGAAACTGTCTGTGGTCCTTATGTGAGAGGGCTTTCCCAATAACTCAGATTTATTTATTTTATATGTATATTTTTTAAGAAGACGTTTCATTTCAGAAACCTCCACAAATGAAAACTCTTGGCATTTCAAGGTTTTACTTTCATGTTGTTTTACTTGATGTATTACACTGATGTCACAAGAGCTGAAATGAACTATTTTATTCTAAAATGATGAAGGGTGTGCAGACTTATTATGCTCTTCTACAGATTAAAATGCCTACTATGTATGCTGTGTAATAGCAGGGCATGATGTATGTCAGCTCAATGTTCTGAAATGCTGCTGCAGCATCAATGTGCCATTGTCAGAAATTTCAGATGTATAATCACAAACACATTTTGAATAAGACCATTAGTCTAAACATTATGGGAATGAAATTAAATGTTTAATAGAAATATTTTTCTAATTTTTGACAGCAACTGACAGCAACTTGCATTGAATTAAGGAAACATTAATAAATTAACAAGGAATACTGAAAAATGTTTAATGATGTTTTAATGAATGGCCGATCAATTACAATAGACTATTGTAGAGTCAAACAAATAAATGATTTACTTATGACCTTTTAGGGATATGTTTCTCAGAGCAGTAAAATTTTGAATTTATTCAAATCTTTTTCAATAGAACAGGACACAGTTTGAGGGATTTCATGAAAAAAAAATCTTAAAAAAATTAATGCAATATGTCTGTAAGGAATAATTTTGAAAGTCTATGAGTCTTACCAGACTTTCATATGCCTGAATCACTTAAGTATGGGACTGAGACGTACTAAATCAGTAGAAAGCTGTACAGATTTTAACTGGTATACACTATTTACTCCCTCTTCCTAGATTAGATTAGGAAGAGTGTATTTTATAAATTCACTTTTAAAATGCACTATATGGATTAAAAACAGGATTTTGTGTGGGGAAAAAAAATTGTCCTTTGTGCAACACCAGCAAAAAGTCACTCTATGTGAAGATGAAAAAGCCACGTTTATTAAAATTTGTGATGATCAAAAATGAAATTGAGTTATCTGTCCTTTACCTCCTGCCATATTTGATCTATTATTTCCCTTTATATTCTGATTCTGCTTCTAAATGTGCAAAGGTGAAACATCTTATTACTCCCTCTTGTTATATTATAATTACTGGCTTTTTGTTTTTGCTACAGCTAAATGGTGAATGAGAAGTGACTTGAACACATGCTGCTTCTCTTTTCTGTGGTACCATCAGACTTTCCCATTGTGCGTTCATAAGTAGTAGAGGCCATGACTGAGTAATCAAAATGAGTCACTTTCTATCTTTAGTGAAATAACCCTCTGTTCAGCATTGCCCCTTGCCAAGTAGCAGGCAGCAATTGCAAGTAGGTAATTGCACTGCTAACACATGCCAAGGCTCAGATAAGAACCAATCTGGGTACATGTAGCGTATTAACAAATTCTCCAAGCACTGACTCTGCAGAATAAGATTCAGTATTTTCATCCAAGATAATATGCTCTAATTAACCAGTGCACGGTACTTTACACTAAATACAGGGCTTGAATAGAACTTTGGGAATGGGATAATGGAGGCTTATTAGGTTAATAAAGAATCATGTGTTCCAAGACTGACTTAAAAACACGATTAGACTTCCTTTAAAATGGGCCAGAGTATTTCAGATATAATCAGTTCCCTAGAGGTTATTGAAATTGTGAAATAGGTTTGGCAATTGATAAGTGACATCATTTATTCTGTACAGAAAATAGAAGTGCTCTGAAAAACACCGGGAGCTTTGGTGGCTAAAAGCCACCTTAAAGTAGCTTCAAAGCCCAGATATTTTTTGCTCAGCATTTGGACACAAAACATCTTATTACCAAAGTGAGAACTTGTCTTTAATGCTGTGTAAGATTTCTATGACAGAAGGAATGCTATATGGTATGTCATCTGGCTCATTATATTCCTTGTTCTTCCCTGGGAAGATTCCCTCTCTAGGTCTTTGACTTGAATTTAGAATTCGTCCCAAGTGACTTATTTTGAGAAACTCTGATTAAGCCTAAAACATACAGAGTGCATGCTGTAATGAGGTTTGTTGATTCACATTAGTTAGGTCTAGATGTCTAGTCAGAGGATGTTTTCCCCCAAACAGGGGACTTCTGCTACTTTGTTGAATTAAAGACATCTTGCAAAATTGCACAGAATGCTCTTTTCTCAACAAACGTTTAACTGGAAAAAACTACATAATGTTTCTTAATGAGCTTTAATGTAGTTCTGTGAGTCAATTTTGGATCCCCACCTTTGTATACCGTAGGTCTTCTTTTGTCTGTGACCCAAAGACTATGCTACTGGGATGATCTCCCCACCGGCCTATCCTTGGGGCCATGGAGCATCTACCTGACATTGCTGCTATGTCCTTCCTTCAGGTAGACACAGACATCCAGGCTCAGAAGTCCTGGTACAGGGAGCCCATTTCAAATTTTTATGCTAAATTATTAGCACTTTCTGTATGCATGCAAGACTTCAAGGACTCTGTCTCATAAAATTTGGAAAATCTACTTTCTCTTGTCAACTTTTTCAATAGTTATGACAAGCATGATCAACTGACAAATGTGCGACATCTCAACTTTCATTTCATGGAATTGTCTAAATCCCTCCTTGAGTCATTTACTCTGCTTGGATGACACAGTAGCATGTGCCACATTAACAAGCTTTTTTTTTTTTTTTTTTTTTTTTTTTTTGAGAGAGAGAGAGAGAGAGAGAAAGTCATCTTCCACATACACCTGATCAGGGCCATTAATTCCTTGCTTTCTGTTCACTCATTTTTTAATTAGCTGATTACATGATTACATTGCAAGGAATGAGCCAGACACCCCAGAGTCTGATCATTAGGCAAAAATCTCACCTGAAAATCAAAGGAAGTTATAGTTTATGCTCCATGGGGATCTATATAATGATCTATTATGACTATTGAAAGCATCATCAAAATGCATTACTCCATCAGGTATGTGTAATATGAAGAGCTAAATGTGTTTTAGCAGTTTTAGTGGAAATAATATGTAAAAAGAAAAATTCTAGAAGTTGGGAAAACCTCTGAGGAAATACTCTGCTAGTAACATTCGTCTCATGTGACTAGTTTTGTACACTTACAAAGGATTATTTGTAGAGCTAGAGCTGGCAGAATTTAATCTTTCCTTTTCAGATCTTCTCAGATTAATGAGAATTTAGTCATATTCATTTATCAAATATTCAGCCAGCTTTTCTTTTTCATTTTTTCTTCACCTCTTATCACCCATCTTCCTCCATCTTAGCTGAAATTGATCTCTAGCTGACCCATAGCTAATATTTGAAAGACTGGTCCCACATGGTCAATCTGCCATATGTTTTACATATACCACAAAAACATGGAAGAAAAAAGTTATTGTTTGGTGAGTTAAGCAGAAGTTCGGGCTGAATTCTCTCACTGTTGAGTGCACATAATTAATCATATGTTTTTATGCTGGGACACTGGTCAATTCGAGGTCTCCTCTTCTTGAGAGGAAGACCAAGGCCCTGGACCACTCCTTGGATGTATCTTGATTATATTTTGACTATATGGGGCATATGTTTGACTGGACTGGAAGGTGTTACCTAGGCAAAAGTCATGAAGTTAACCTTTCTTGAGCTTGTATTTTAAAGGCCTGTGACACCCCTGGTTTACCTGCTTTTCTTGTTTTTCTTTGCTGCTCCCACCTTTTCTTCTCTGTTACTGATGACAATATAATCTATTGTCAAGATAGGAGAAGCCAAGTCTGATGAAGTTATGGGTACCCCAGTGATAACAGGCTTGTTCAAATGCTTCGTTGCCAACACATGCCTGTTGCTCATGGCTGGTGTCCATGATTTGCTTGTGTAACATAGCTTTGGCGGTTGGTCTTATAGACAATGAGCTCTGCAGAACAAGTGATCTCACCACTGTCAGAGTAGGGTTTGTTGAAGGGAGCAGAAATGTTATAAGCAGCAATGATCTTAGCCAGAACAGAAGATGCTCGTATGAATAATAGTAAATGGGGAGCGATGGGACGGTGGAAGCTGGGAACATCAGGTGGTGTGGGAACACTAATGACATGAGACACTTTGTGTAGGGCCTGTCATGGGAATGGCTTAGGTCCGGATGCAGGGGTGCAAAGCCGCTCACCCTGTGCGCTCCATGAAGCTCCTTCCCTGCACCCTGGCTGCTCAGCTGGGCTCTGTGGGTCATCCTAATGTCAGGGTTCAGGCTACAGGGAAGCTTCGCATCAAACCCTGCATGGAATACCCTTCCTCCACTCTTTCAGAAACTAAATGGATATGAATTGGCTTTTTGAGCTGGGAGAGCCTGACCTTAGTATGTGTAAGGAGGAATACCCAAACTTAATTAAGAGTTTTCAAGAGGTGAGATTTTACCCTTTTTATGTCTGCAGTTCTTCATCTTGATGCTTTTCAGCAGCAGCCAAATCAAACATACATAAGATTCAAAATGGCTATATTCAGTGAAGCGGCACACAGTAACTTTTTAAAGATGTAACAAGCCTTTTGCCCCCACTCTGTTGTGTGGCTACATTTGGGTCCCCTTTTGTTTTTGCCTTGTTTCAGTTCTGCACATCTGGAGTTCTGTGGCGCCCTGCTGGGAAAGGAGTACATTTATGGCAAGTGTAAGAATAAATATTTGCCAGAATTCATCTGTAACAACAGATCAGGAAGACTATTTAAAAACAACAACAACAATAAAGAAACCGTCCAAAAAATAATAGGGTTGTTAAACCCATCGGCTGGACTGATCTATTTTTACACTAGAAATAACAAACAGATCTGCAATGAATTGTACTTAGTATTTGCAATACAGTAGCACTGAGGACTATTGCTCAGGGATCAGAGTCTCCCTGAAATCTCTTGATTTTGTATTCAGACCTGAAACATTATTTTTCTAGCATACACTGTGAATGCTCACAAAAGAAGTGTGTGCTGAGGATTCCACTAAGGCAGATTTAAAAGCCCCCACTGATGTATGTGGGAATTGGATCAAGGCCTGTTAGCAATTGTTTATGCCCAGATACAACCTATTGCTGCTGAAAGTGGAGGAAAGCTTTAATTTGCATTGTGGTGGTATTTTATGACATTTTATTTGAGGAATCTGTGTAAATTCTAGCTTGCTTTTCAGAAGTGCTTTATCCTTCAGTCTTATAACGACCTTTTGCTAGCTTTTTACCTGACACTCTGTAAGTTGACAGAGGAGTGAATGGCACTAGTGTCTCTGATGAGGGATAACCTAGGCATTACAATACAAAAGCATTTGCAAAAGCCTGATACTGCTTGAATTTGCATTGTACCAGGCCTCAGAAGAATAAAAAGGCAATTGCTCCCTTGATAGAGTGATTTTGTCTGAAACTTTTGCATCAAGAACAAGGATTTGAAGAAGTGGAATTCTCACAAAAGAGAATAAAAGGATTCAGGTGATCAAGTCAGCATTTAAAACTTCAGAAGGACTTTCAAAGACAAAAGAAATGTTAAGGGAAGATGGAAGAGGAAAGGGGCATCCCCCCTTAAGGGAGGGACCTGCTAGATCAGAAGGAATCTCATTACAAAATTCAGGCAAAGACATGTGAATCAGATCTGCTCTGACTGACCTGAGGTAACTTGAAATCTTGAGAAGATGCTAGCATAATTCACAAAAAGTACTAGTGGACAATGAGGAAAGAGATGCAGGATATGAGTAACAAGTGTGTCTTATTTTGACCAATGTGTACGGGCTTTATACTACTTGTAAGAACAGAATAATTGCATCACAGGCCTTTTGCAAAGCTCCAACCAACACAAGGAAAGTTTTAAAGACGGTCCTTTTAGAAACGTAGAATACGCCACAAGAACAGAAAGGGGGCTGCAGCTTATGAAGTCAAATGTCCACCTACCATATCTTCTGTTTCCGGCAGTGGATGGCAGCAGGTGTTTACAGGAGGCAATGGCATATGCTTGCAACACTGCAACAGGGCACAAAAAACGGCATTAGCTGGTTGAGAGGAAAAAAAAGCTCTCTGTCATTGGGCAGCTTATGGTAAGTTTATGCCATAGTCTGGTATTTTTTTTCCTCTCAACCAGCTAATGCCGTTTTTTGTGCCCTGTCACTTGTGTTGCACAAGTTAGTGTTGTCTTTCTGTTCCTATTTATGAATTTAAAGATATCTACTATGCCTCCCCTCTATCATCTTTTTTCTAAAGGGAAGGGTCCTAGTTTTCCTTCTTGTATGGCAGAACGTCAGACACCTGTGGTCTTATCTGTAGCCTCCCTAGTTCTCCTATTTCCTAAAATGGATGGGGATCAGATTTGCATATTGTATTCCAGCCTCTGCAAAGGGCTTTTAAGGATCTGGGAATTCGGGAATGCTAGCAACGGTCTGATGGCTAAGGTGACAGAACCAGGCTTCAGTTCCTACAGCTGCCTGAGATTGGGCCAAGAAATCTGGAAGCAGCACTTGACAGCATTGGCTCAAGTTTGAAAAGTTTTGTCTGTGGAAAAAAATTGCTTGGAGACCCAAGATCTCCTTAATCTAAGTCCACAATAGAATAACAGGAGTCCTTGTTACAGAAAGCCTACAATAAAAGCATTTGTGTCTTGGGAGATTCCACGTAGAGCAGAGTGAAGAAAAAGGCTGTGTCCTTCTCAAATTTGGACGGTGATACTGGAATACACACAGCATTTCAGGCAATATTATTGGTCTCATCTTCTGTTCTTCATTCCAGCAAATCTGTGTCTACAGGTAGGTGCTAAGAAAGAGGTTAATCAATATTCCAAATTTCGGGTTACTTTTTCTTTCTTTTTGCTGTTTCCATTTTATCTGGAGTTGCAAAGTCTAGATATTTTTCCCAGATTTCAATAAGTAATGGATCATCCTGATAAAACTCATCAATGGTAAATTCTTTCCCACATGATATCTATAAGCCTGAATTCTGTTTCCAAGGACTGTAAAAAAAAAAAGAAAGGCCCTTTGAGCCCAAAGGTATTGCTGAGGTCTTCAAGAAAGAAAATGTCCATGAGAGACAGAAATAAATCACTTAAGTAAAATCAGAGAATGTATAATTGAGAGTCCCAAATTGAGGCTGTGGAAGGAGCTACAAGATATAAATTCTTGAAAAAGTGAGAAAGTACTAATTTGCAAGACGGTATTTAAAATGGATCTACTGTCTGCTAAACATTTTTTTCACTCTTTCCAGCTAGATAGTAATTTAAGTAAAGAAGGCAGAGAATTCTGGGAATATTGTTCCTTTCCTCCTCTTTTACAATTGAGTCAAGGTCTCAGCCCTGTTTGCCTTTGACTCTTTAAATCCTAATCTAAACCTTTGACCGGATGCAGTGTGGAAAAAAATATCTTGAAATAAATGCTGGTATATTTATACACATTCTATTTGTTTACAATAAAAGCTGATGAAGATAGATGTTTCTGGAAATCAAATCATTCTTTTGGAAATAAGATTAAGAAATAAAAGAAAAAGGAATCCAATTCTGTATCAGTGTTGAAGGGTACAGGATAGACATCAAAAAAATTTTGCTCAAAAGTTTGATAAGCTGTGGAAAAGCTGTGCAAGAGTAAAGCACAGAAACCTTCCACTTTACATATGACAGTGGCAGAAACATGCAGGATACACAGCAAATAAGTAAAAGCCTAAGTAGTCAAGTGATACTCCTATACTTTTCTTGTCACATTGAAATATTAATCTATACTGTTGTCCTTTTCTTTCCAACTCCTTGTCTCAATGAGTTTACCTGTCCTCAGTGGCTAAGATGGCACATAATACTTTCTCTGTTTTAACCAGTTTAATTATGTTTTAATTGAGCATGCAGCTGCTCTGATGAAGGACACAATCATATCGCGAGTTGGTGAGTAGTAGACTTGGTATTTGTGGCATTTGCTTCAACATAAGTCAGCTATCCAAGTCACATCCATGTGGGGAGACAAGTTATCAGGAGGTCTTTGCAAACATTTATTTTAAATTTTCATAAAAGCAAAGAGAGAAGTAAGAGTGCTGGAAAAAAAGCTTAATTCATTGTTTTCCAGTATTTTTGTTAGCACTGTAAACATTTTAGTCAGCTGTTACTCAGTGTT
The DNA here is from genome assembly GCF_059628265.1 of Tinamus guttatus. Lineage (NCBI taxonomy): Eukaryota > Metazoa > Chordata > Aves > Tinamiformes > Tinamidae > Tinamus > Tinamus guttatus. The sequence continues at coordinate 524,935 of NW_028289226.1, read as the reverse complement.
CATCATCTCAGACCAATGGAAAACACCGAGTAGAAGGCTTATTGCCTGCTAAAAGTTATTTAAAACAGAAAGTCCTAGCAATATGTAAATAATTAAAGGCAAATTCTACTGTCATGATACATATATTATCCAAATTAGTTCATTAGACATATAGAAGATGTATAATAAAAGAACTATGATTTTAAGGCTACTGCTGGTCTCTTGACACAGTGATGAGTGAGATTCTGTCTCCTCCTCTGCGTATGTATAACCTTACTAACTTCAGCAGTAGTTGCTTGAAAATATTACAGGACAAAAAGTGAGCAAGTTTTAACAGAAGAGAATAATATCCTCCAAATATAAGGATATGCAAGTCTGTGTCTATGCAGGTTTCCTGGAAATGGACAGAAACAGAGACATAAAATAGTAGGAATATACTTAACTCCATGCAAATATCTAACAGGGGATATTTTTTTCCTTAGTGAAATCAAAAACTTTTAACTGAAAGGCTTCTTGCTGTTGCTTTAAGTTCTAACTGTGATCTAGTTTGAATTGGTGATAGCCAAAAGCTGCTGCTGCAAGCAACATAATTGTTGGCAGAAAAGTGCTCCCTTAGAATGGAGCAAAGGCGATGTATTTATTTCTAAGCAAGAGCAACAGTACCATGATACTGTTCTCTTACAGTCTCTTACAGTATAACTTTTTGGCATGCTTACTGGGCAACGCATTTTTTTGTGATTTAATTTTCCAGTCATTGGTTAATGCTTCTTACCTAGGAAGCAAATCAGCATCTTTGCAGTATTGAGAACAGAAACTATTTTGCCATCTGGGATGATAGAAAGCTAAACAAAGGAAAAAGATACTGCATGTCTGGGAAATATAAGAGGCTGTAAGTGTACACAACACACACACAAGCAAGCAAAGTGATACCTTGTATACAACCATATTTAGGACTGTGATTAACTTAAAAGAGAGAAGACTAAAGATGCCAATTCAAACCCAGATTCCTTTAGAACTGAGAGGTTTCATGAAGAAGTCCTTGAGACTTCTCAAACAAGAAAACAGAACATCCTTAAACAAACAAAAATGTAATGAAAACCAATCTTAGACTGATATTAAATAATAGTAATGTTTTGAGACAAAAGTGTATTGGGGAGAAATTAGAAAAATCATTACCACAGTTGTTTTGAACAATGGCATTTCTAGAGATCCTGGAGTTTTACTTTCATGGAGCCCCAAATTTTAAGTTTAATTTAAATAAAGTTTAAATCACTCTTAGATGATCTCTCATGGAAAAGGTGCGAGTTAAAAACAGAACAGAAAACATAAACAAGCTGAACATTGCAGACAGGTAAATAACAACAAATAAAGCTCCTGATGGAATGTCTGCGGATTTCAAGGAGACATGGACTCATACAGGATGTGAGTAACTCTCATAGACTTCCCACTGTCTATAAGTGGGTTCCCACTGACGTTACTGGTATCCTGTGGTGACAGAATAGGACCCATATTTTTAGATTTGTGTACGCTAGTTATTTTCTGGAGTTGTTACTGCACTCGTATATTCTTAGGGGGTCGTGGTATTCAGCAGCAATGCCTTTGCGTTATGTTATGCCATATGCACTGTGCGAACTTCCCAGTGCTCATCTGTTCCTTTGATCTTAGGAGCCACAATGGAAGTCCCGCTGACTCACCAGCCACAGCTATTTCTTCCATAATAGGCACTCCCCAGGTAAGCAGAAATGTGCCAAACAGAGGAAGGTAGCATCCATATCAGCCCATAGCTCTCTTATACATGCAGCCCTGATATTTTATAGTAAAGAGAAATTCAGGATGGGTACAGTTATTTGTGCTTATGGGGTAGGTGCTAGGGTTTATTATACGGGCTGCATCACATGGCCCTTACATACAGCTCATAACTGAATGTATCTTATTATTAGTCATACATAAAAAATTAGTACTCAACTTAAAAAAGTAATTTCTTGGCTTTTTTTTTTTTTCCTGGTGTATATTTCCAGGAAACATTGAGGGTCAGGTTCCCTTTGTAAAGGTTCCTTGATTTTTCCTATACTTACCCATCTACTTTTGTTATTCACAGCAAACAAAAAAATATGGAGCTCTCCTCAGTTTATACTTCTCATGCTGCCTTTCTTTTTAGCGTGAGAAATTTATATTTGTATAATTTCAAGCATTATAAGAAAATTTGCAAGAATAGAGTTAATGCAAGCTAGGGAATCAAACAATGCATTTTAACTCATACAATTATTTTTAAAAATACTCAGTTTTAATTTGTCTTTTAGCCAAACAGATCAACATAATGTATCTGTAAATCTTTTGGTAGTTTATGAAGGAATGTGACTATTGTCTGTCTCTTTCCATTTTGTTGTGCAAGTAGAAGCTTTTAGAGCAGTCATTTCTTTCTTTCATTTTTATTTTTATAGTGTATGTTGTGATAAAAGTTTATACTAGAGAAAGAAGCTCTGAAAGAGAAAACCTATTTTTACTTGACATCTGAAGTAATGCAACACATTAAACACAGAGCAGAGACATGAAGGCAGTAAGTTTTTCTGGTTCAAAATCTTTTTAAGATATCATTTTGGTTGGCTTGCAAGCTAAGAAAGGTTGAAGTTTATTAGTACTTGGATGGGAGATCTCCAAATAGTCTTAAGATTAAGTGGTATTTGTGATTTAGTAGCTGCCACTGAATCAGTGCTAACTCAGTTGTTTAATATGTTGTAGGGAGAATATACTGCAAGAGATCATATCATCAAGTTCTTCACACAGTCCTTACTTTGGTGTAAGGAAATCCATTGAAATACATTCTGATTTTCAAAAAGGTAAGAAAGAGAAAAATCAGATCCAGAATCTTTGAGCAAGAATTCTGCCTGTCTTTTACCACCAAAAATGCAGCATTGCATTTTGTATAAAGGAGGTTTCACTGCAGTGTTGGCAAAGCCTCTACTCGGGTTCTTCCTGTCCATGAGTGTGGTTTCATATGGTGCTTGAGTCAATCAAAGACCTCTTTGCTGATGTGACCTGAAAGCAGGGTGGACCTGATCCCCCCGACCCATCAGTTCATGGGTGTGCACTCCATGTGCTGGCTAACTCCAGCTGCAGGATAACCCTACAACACATGCAAGGAATGCAGAAAAGATTGGCCGGATCAATGAACTGCCCCAGCTGAGCATGAAGCTGTGTGTTTTACTGGTGCCAGTACAAGGAAAGTGGTGGGGAGCTGTGCCTGGGAGCAAGGCAGGGCTGGCTGCTTTTCTCTGTAAAGGGTCTTCTCAATATGCAAAATGAAAGACCTCATTTTCACCTGTGTTTATTTTCTTAGCACCAAAATCAACTGAGAGCAGAGAGCTCTATTAAAAGATGCTTCAGTCTCTCTGGTGGCTCTGCAGAGAATATGAGAAGCCACCCAAGTGCACCATGATATTGGTCCTATCACATATGCATAGGACCACATATTGGTCCTACTTCGAACATAGGAGTTGTCACCTTGTTTTTTCAAAACACATAAGAATTTCACAATCATGGTGCATATGAACTGTCTGCCAGCAGCCTGAAGAGCCCTGACACAATACTTTTTATCATAATATGTATGTATCTATGTATACATATTAAAAAATATATATATGTATAAACACACACAAACACAAACTCTTTTCTGGTAAAAGCGAAAGACATTAAAAGACACAAGTTAATGAAGCAATTCTATCAGTACACGCAATGTAAAATTTAAATGGCTTATTCCAAATACTTTATTATTTCTTTACTCTACTTTGATACATGTCAACTTCAACTAAAGGAAAGAAGAAAAAAATTAGTAAGTGATGTGAGTGGAAACACCTCGCTGTTCCTTCCAAATGTAATCTACAGGTCAGTCTTCCTTCATGCTGCTCTTTCAGGCAGTGATGTGTTGCAAAGCATTTCACAGCTTCAACTTTTTTTTTTTTCTTTTTTTTTTTCTATGCACAGGAGAGATTCCTGATCTCAGCTGTGTAAATGTTTTAACTGAGATTCGTGCTTGGCTACTCAGGTCATTGCTTTCTCTTCCGGCCCACACAAGACAAAATGCATCTATATAACCATGAAGTGTCCAAAACCAACACAATATTTTTCACTTGAACACACCCATGGCACGTGGCTCACTCAGAGTACAAGGTACAGTGCCAAGCAATTCATTTACTTGATATGAACTTAGCATGATATATAAAAACATCCAACAGCCCTGTGGTGTAGCTAAACAAATCCAATTTGGCAGAAAGCCTCTCCAAAGAAGGAACCCAGTGAAACTAAACACCAGTTCCTGCCTTAAGGAAAGATAAGTCTAATCATTCATCTGTACAAAGAGCTATAAAAATATGTAATTTATATTTATGATTATTGTTAATTTTTTTCCAAATTCAGGCAATTTATGATTCCTTCACTGTGTTGAGTGGAACAGCATACTCATTCCCTCTCTACTGTTTTGATTTTTTAGTATAAAGCTTGCAGTCACCTTGAAACGCAATAGTGGTTAAATGATTAAAATACCTTTACCCTATAGAGGAACCTATCTAGCTTGAAATCATGTTTAAGAGATGCGCAATTCGTATGGATTGTGTTCTTATATTTTCCCATTCTGCCTAGAATTCTTTGAAATGTGTGAGAGAGATAAGGAATACCTAGTCCCCTGGTTCTAAGACTCTCTTTCTCATACCAAATTGTCCAGACTTTTTTTTTCCCTAAAAATCAATCTAATCATAAAAATAGGCATTTAAGTACTGTTTTTACAAAATTTAATAAGACAGTCATGAGGTTTTTCCTAGACCAAATTTGATGACTTTCTGAATTCAACACTTAGCTCTTTTGCTGTTTAACACGTTTCTTGTGGGTTAAAAGAGAATATGTTTTCAGAAACCAGGAAGTGTTTCTGGTGTTTTAGTTAGTTGTTAACTCATTGCCATAGATAATTATTCTTGTTCCTGGCTGGTCGCTCCTTGAAACTGACTGCATTTAACTGACTTTTGAGCACCTGAGGATGGTTCCCAGATGACAGTCTGTGAGGGCACTTCTTGCAGCTGGTTGAAATTTCACATAGCTCTGGCCTCACCAGTACAAATGTGACCTTGTAGCATTAAGGCCATACACTTGCAGTGGGACTTGGCAGACCAAACATCCCCAAAACCAGACGTGTAAGGCAAGAAGTTTTTCTACTGCCGTAGAGAGTGGAAAATACATCTAGGCAGATGTAATCTTGATATGGTTGTTTTTATTATTTTAAGTCTAAGAGAATATATATATATATATATATATATATATATATATATATATATAACATAAACTGTTGTTATTTCTATCTGAACCTAAGAATTTACATTCAGAGTTTTTTCTATTCACATTCTATTGGTCAGTACATTGTCTTGTAAAGTGAAATAGAAAGTCTGTTTCCCCATTTCACTTATGGCAGCAACAAGTTATACAATGCTGGCTGCCATGGAAACACATATTTGTACTAAAGGTTTTACAGAATCAAGATTGGAGAAGAGTAAAAAGAAACTTGGATATCCTTTTTATGAATAGGAAATCAAAAATACAATGTCTAGAGGTTTTTTCCAAGTTCATATGGAAGGCCTGTGTCACTGCTCTAGTTGCCTTAATACCAGAGCTGTGTTTTATTTACATGAGCTATTCTTCTTTCTTAGTGTTTCTTTAAACTTGGTTTCTTCTTCTCTAGCACAGATCATTACCAGGTGCTTCCTGAACAATATAACTAAACCAATTTTATGGTAATATGCTCTGGAAGAGGATGCAAATTATTTCTGACAGATAGTTTTCAATTTTATAGATATCTATTAGTAACTTTGATATGACAGACCTTCAATAAGCATTTAATGAAGGGATAAACTCAGGACACATATGCTTTGATGACAGTAATAATGTAAGATATTTCAAGCTTGTACCTTGCTTGTTCCTGCCCCCTACATTGTGCAAGCATAACTCTTATTGAGAGTGATCTATGAGGCAGGTAAATGAATTTTGTAAATCTTCCCCCAAACAATATGTATTTTTAAAAAATGTCAGCTTATCATTCTAACAGAGGCAGAAATGAGAGATGTTATACTGGAAAACTTTATGTTAATTGTTTCTGAGCAGTCTCTACTCTGAAATAAGTGATGTAGCAAGGAAATAATAGGAAATTGCATTTATTAACTGTTACATGTTCTGACCACCACCACACTCACAAAAGACTAAGTGAATACAGCTCTTAAAAATGAGTCACATTTAATGAAACAGAGGTGGAATGCCCCCATCTCTGCCATACTACTTTGGGCTTTGTCTTAAAATTTGAGTAGTGAACTTTTCCATGTAACAAAACAGCTATGAAGGCGCATATTTTACTAGTGTCCCAGGGGAAAAAATGTTCCATTACTATTACCATGTTGATTTAGAGAACAGGTTGGCAAGTGTGGAGAATATGCTGCAGAATGTTTGATATTTGGAGAGCTGATGTTTTATGTAGGATACATATTAGGCAAAAATTAAAAGGAAAATGAAAATGTAGAAGAAGCTAAGTCATCCCTATAGCTATTTTATCAGTCATACCTTGCATGCGAGTAAAATGCTGTTACTCAGACTATTGTGAAGATATGCTTAAAGGAGGAAGAAGAAGAACACAAGTCTAGTATAGAAACTAACATAGCCAAGCAGTCAAACATCCACATAACAAAGCAGCAGAAAATCCCCTCAAAACGAAAACCATATATATAAGAATATCCTAGGTCCATCCATCTAGTGCATATCCTGTATCTGACAATATACAGGAAGTTAAGATGATAAAGAGTTTGCTTTGCTATATTTTCCCCAGCAAATTGTGACCAAAGATTGTATCTGTATCATCAGAGCACTTGCTACATATTTCTTCTATTAACTTGTCTAAATTAACTTTTTGAACCATTTTATGCATATCTAGAGCATCTTGCAATGATGAATTCAACATAGTAGTTATGAATGGGGTATTTCCTTTGTTTAAGTTATTATCTGTTGTTTTCATTTGCTGTCCTGTTTTATTGTAAAATTAGAAGGAGGGGACAATTGTTCTGCTTGATCTGATAGTTCTTCTCCATGACCTTTTTCCTGGCTGAAGGTCCAAGTCCACTCAATCTCTTGTTGCACAGAAACCTCTAATATTTCAATCATTCCTGTTCCTCGTGTGTATTTTTTTTTCCGGTTCTACTATACTCTTTCTAAATAGGGTGATTATAATCGCATGTAATATCCACAGTGTGTGGTCACCAGGGATTTATATTACAGTATAATTATGCCGTCCCTTTGTTATCCATTTCTTTCCCAGTAATTCCCAAATGCCTTTTGCACTGTCACACTGAGCTGACTTTTTTGGATACTGCACAAAATGACCATAAGCTCTCCTTCAGGAGTGCTAACTGCTCATGCAGAGCCTTCCCTGTGCAGGCATACATAGTGTTCTTTCTCCTTGTATTCATTATTTTACACATATTGACACTGAAATCAGTCTGCTATTTTATTATGCCATCGCCCGGAGCTTTTCACAATCGTTACAGTTTTGGATACCTTGTACACTTTTGTAGCCACAGAAAACTTTACACCCATAAAATGATATATGATTTTAAATTATTATCTTTTTTGTTACCATTGCTCACAAGAGAGAACAAATCTCATAAACACATTTATCATATTAACAGCATATTCTATCAATCCATCCCCTTTGCAGTGCAGAGAAATAATAGATAAATGAAAAACAGACACCCTGACACACTGATTTGCCTTGGTAGCTCAAGATTGAAATGAAAACAAAAAGCAAAACAGCCAATGGTGAAAGTTAATTATATCAGTATGTATTAATGGAATCCAAGGATATCTCTCTCCATCTGCCATGGAAAATCAGAGGAACTTGGTGTCTGTACAGCCTGTAAAGCCTTGCTTTGGTCCATGCATACACAACTGTTGTCCCAAACTGATGTTACTGAAGATTATTCCCACCACCATAATAGCCTCTCTTAATTTGTAAACCCAATATGCTAGACTTATGAGAAGATACACCTTTGATTAGATAGTTGTGACAACCTTTCAGTGATGCCATTCAAAAAATATAAAAGAAACCTCGTGCTGTGACTGCCTCTGATTCTTTTACATAGGTAAAATATGAGAGATTTATTCTGTTGCTCAACTAACTTCCCCTTCTCATCTTCCTGACAACTAGATGTAATATCTGTCAATGTTATTTAAGAGTGCAAAAATATAAAGAATGCTAAGATTATTATGAGCTGTTTATCCCATTGTCAGAATGCTCTTGTCTTGGTTTTGAAAAAACATGTTCAATGGGAATAAGATAAAACCATGTGCCTTTTTTATGGTTTAGAAAGTATATGTTGGCAAAGGCTTGTCTCTAATATAAATGCTGTTCCTCTTTTAAATAACATCATGGGAAAACCCCATCATAACTCATTTTAACTATTGTAAGACAATAACCTGCTCTACCTAAATAACATATGGCATCTTTCTCATTTCAACCTGCAGTATATCTCTTTGACAGACTTCAGAAAGTCCTCTGAATCACAGGGGGCCAACACTGCCAGATACAAAGCTCAGGAAAGTCAAATGATTTTTTTCCAATTGTTTCAATGGGAACAGATCTTGTCAGAAGAAGGAAAAGGATAAGATGATGGAATTTCACTTGATGAGGATAGATGGCCCCACTTCTGCCATAGGGAATCTAACGTTTTTGCTGACAGCTGCAGAAATATATTTCCTGAAGGCTCTTTCTGCTGTGTTTTAAAAATGTTTATACATTTTGAAGATTACTTAGTGTTGAGAAGGCAATGAGAGGCTAATTTGCGTCAACTCTAAACTGACAGAAAATTCAATGAACAATTGATGAAAAAAAAAAAAGGAAATAACTCAGTAGTGTCAAAAGTAGCAAATAAAAACACAAATATGATCAAGCAATTGCTGTTGGGTATCATGAGAGTCCCAGATCTGGAACTGCCTCCTGCACAGCTGCTGTAATAACTGTAGCTGACAAAGGTGACAAGCCTGAAGCACAATTTTTGTGAAACTGTTTGCAGGACCTGGATGTTAATGCACACGTTGTCACAGATTCTGACATCTTCTCATTGATCTAAGTCTATATCAAAACCCCACCAAAGCTGATGGAAAGACTCCTGCTGCCTGAGAAATCAAATGAAGGCCTTCAAAACACCTGCTCCTCTTTTGATAAATAGCACAACACCATGCATCCATGTTTTGGATTGGCCCATTTGTAGCCATCTAAGAAGGCAAATGTACACTGGATAATGGTCAGGTAGGGCTATCTAGAATCAGTAATCCAGTACAGATTTCAAAGATGGGTGGTTGGGGATGTAGTCAGACTCTATTCAGTCCTGTCCAGGATAAGAGGCAATGGGCACAGGCTGATATACAGGAAATCCAGTCTGAACATGAGGAAAAACTTCCTTGGTGTTAGGGTGACTGAGCATTTGAATGCATTGCCAAGAGACGTTGTGGAGTCTCCATCTTTGGAGATACTCAAAAGCCGTCTTTCGAGTCTGATGTAGCATGCTCTGGGTGACCCTGCTTGAAGAGGCGGTCTAGACTACGTGATCTTTCCGATCTATTAGAAGGGTTTGGATGGAAGATCCAGGGAACTACAGGCCTGTCAGCCTGACGTTGGTCTTGGGGAAAGTTATGGAGCAGATCATCTTGAGGGCGATCACACAACATACGTGCGACAATCAGGGGACCAGGCCCAGTCAACATGGGTTCATAAAAGGCAGGTCCTGCTTCACCAACTTGATCTCCTTCTATGACCAGGTGACTTGCCTAGTGGATGAGGGAAAGGCTATGGACCTGGTCTACTTAGACTTCAATAAGGCCTTTGACACAGTCTCCCACTGCATTCTTCTGGAGCAGCTGGCAGCTCATGGCTTAGACAAGGGTACTCTTCGCTGGATGAAAAACTGGCTGGATGGTTGGGCCCAGAGAGTGGTGGTGAATGGCGATAAATCCAGCTGGCAGCCAGTGACGAGTGGTATTTCCCAGGGTCAATGTTGGGGACAGTCCTCTCTAATATCATTTTTGATGATCTGGATGAGGGTATTGAGTGCACCCTCAGCAAATTTGAAGATGACACCATGCTAGGAGGAAGAGTTGATCTGCGTGAGGGCTGTGTGGCAGAAAAGGATCAGGGGGTGTTGGTTGACAGTCAGCTGAACATGAGCCAGCAGTGTGCCCAGGTGGCCAAGAAGGCCAACATCCTGGCTTGTATGAAGAACAGTGTAGACAGCAGGACTAGGGAAGTGATCGTCCCTCTGTACTTCATGCTGGTGAGGATGGATTGTTTTCAGTTGGATTATTGTTTTCAGTTTACAAGACAGACATTGAGGTACTGGAGCGTGTCCAAAGAAGGGCAACAAAGCTGGTGGAGGGTCTGGAGCACAGGCCTTATGAGGAGCGGCTGAGGGAGTTGGGGTTATTTAGTCTGGAGAAGAGGAGTCTCAGGGGAGACCTTATTGCTCTCTACAACTACCTGAAAGGAGGCTGTAGTAAGGTGGATGTCAATCTCTTCTCCAGGAAGTGGTGGACTCACCGTCTCTGGCAGTGTTCAAGAAAAGTGTACATGAGGCACCTAGGGACATGGGTTAATAGGCATGGTGTTCAAGGGCTTATGGTTGGACTCGATGATCTTAAAGGTCTTTTCCAACTATTATGATTCTATGATCTCCAGAGGTGTCTTCCAATCTCAACCATTCTACGATTCTGTGAAGTAAGTTAGCTCTGCTTGCCTGAAGCAGTGTAGCAGGCTCATCTGCCTCTGAATAAGCCGGTGTCACAGGGGAGGTTGGAGGTTGTGGCTGGAGAGAGAAAAAGAATGATCAAGCCACCCGTTCCTGCTGCATCCCTGTAGGTCCCTTGCTTTGCAAGAGGTGAGATGAAAGAAGAGGTGACTCCATATTATGAAATCAGTGATTAAAACTTTTTTTTTTTTTTTTGTGACTGACTGCTGACTGGCACCAGAGGCATTCTGTGGCCCTAGAAATGTCCAAAATATTACGTGAAGTGTTTAAAAGTTGAAGTTATCCTAGCCACAACCACACTACATCTAAAAAGTTTTAGGCTGGTATTACTGCTTGAGTCTTAATGTGAAACCTGGCATTACAGTGCAGTACTGCTAGAAAAAGTAGAATTATTTGTAAGAGACCATGTCGCTAAGTTACAAAGAAGTGAGGCAACATTTTTCTCTTCCCTGAAGAAAAGGTCTGTGATTTCTTGTGTGTTGTGTAACCAGGGGGGGATGCCAGGTATGTAGAGACAGGGGTCATTTGACTGACTCATATAACGACTGAATTTCCACAGGGAACCAAGATATACAACTTTGCAAATCATCTTTGTGTAGAACCACAGCTAGCAGAGTGGTCCAGGATCTTCTGTGTACCTAAAACTAAAACGGAAATATTGCTTGTGTATATGGACAAGAAAACCAAGAAAAAAATGATTTTTTACCAGTAACTAGACTGCTCTGAAATGTGCTCTCCCTATGTCCAGAATAACTACCTTAAGGGTCCCATAACACATTTCAGAGTCATAATGTAAGGTAAGTGTTGACATTTTGAAAAGACCGACACTCTAAATTATTTTGCAAAATAGTCCTAAATGTGAAAAATAAGTAACTATATGCTTCTGTAAAAACACATGTAGAAAAATAATACCACATTTTGAGAAATTAATGAAACAATAATTTTACTGTTTCATTCATTACTGACAGAAATTTGCAAAATGACTGTCTGAAACATTTTGCAAAATCAAAATTTTAGTTTTCTTGCAAAGCATTGGCTTCACAACAAGAATAGAGCATACTCATATATTTGTAAGTGAATTTAATATACAAGAAAATGAGCAACTAACAAGCAATGGTTACTGGCGGTATTCACTCCCTGGTACTCTGCAACTTATCAGACCCAGCAACAGTAATCCAGCTGTCTCATGACCTGAGCTGTCCCTGTTTGTTTAACTGTAGGCTTGCTGTGAAGATGATTTTATGGTGGATGTTCACTAAACAGAAGTCTGTAACTGTTTCATTTCTGCTCCAAGTGATGTGAGAACAGATGTCTTGTGGCTTAGAGAGTGATATGGTTCTTTGTCAGCTTCTGCTAATCTGACCCAAATGTATCTACAGTTTAAAAAATTAGCAGAAATCCAAATGCCAAAAATTCTATAACTAAATATGCACATGATTACCAGAGCTGTGTGTTTGTGTGGGCGTGTGAGCCGGTGGGTGTGCTCACAGCAAGTCCACACACACACTCGGTGCTATTAATCACTCTGTTTGTGTATGGGTATTCCCGGCTCATAAGGATGCATGCAGAGAACAAATTTATGGTTTTGGCATGAGACTGAATGCATCAAATACCATTTTTTTTAATAGTGTTTATTAACAGAGGAGATCCTCGTCAACCACACAATTTATTATCCCTATTCCATTTATACTGTTTCATAGGCTGTTAGGTAGGAACTGCTGAAGATGTAAATTCTGTGAGCCTATGGTGATTACCTGAAGACATTTATACTAGAAATTCTGATTTTTGCCATCGATTTAGTCAAAAATCATATATACATCAGCATCCACTCTGTGAAATTCTTTTGGAGCAATCCAAAGAAGCTAGAAGCTATACAATAAAGGAATACCAAGAAAATTCAGCTATTACCTACATAGGCCAAACAAAGAGAGGAAATGTTTATGCATAGCTAAAGGAAAGACTCTTTCCAATTCTGGAGCCTCTTTTATCTTAAAGTTCCCAATCATATGGCTACATTTTTCAAGTGAAATGACTCTTTGTATGGTCATTTGACTGATAGAAGTCTGTCTGAGAGAATGAGGGAGACTCTAGGAAGCTTCCACTGGCTGGTGGAGATTGCATCATTGCAAGGCTACCCTCAGGCTTTAATAAGAAATGAATTAAACTAGTGCTGGGACTGCCAAATTGACTGAGGAACAGCCTTCACAGTGAGAACTAGTACACAGGCTGCCTTGGGAGAATTGCATTCTTACCTGGACTACCATTAAAATGCAGTTATAGTCAAAATATAGATTTGCTGAAATGCTTTGGAAGATCTCTGTTAAGAATTCCTCTTTGATAACAGCATTAAATTTCATTATCTATGAAATCCATAGATAATAAATATGCAAAAGTTTGAAGAATTAGGATGATTGTAACACAGAGACCTTATAGATGCAGTCAGAGTGAAAAATATACTAACCTTCTTGCCAAACCAATGAAACATTTTGTCAAACATTTATAAAAGGCTAGAATCGGTGATTTCAGTGAAGCATATTGGAGTTAGTAAAGTTCCTGGTTTATATCCACTGTCAAAGAGAAAAGAATCAGGCTTTGGATATGAGCTATGCTTTAAAAGTTTATATATCAGACTCATATGGATGTGATGCACACACACACAAACATATATACATTTGAATATAAAAATATTCACAATATATTGCACATGTGTGTATATATCTACTTCCACGTGCCTGTACAATAGCTGTCAAATAAGGAGAACTAGTAACTGCTCATATTAGTATATCAATGTGGATATGACGTAATGGTGAAGCACCTAAAGCAGTGAAGAATGTATTTCTTTACAGCAGTTTCACTCAACAGTTATAAGAAGAAATATACAATATTGAACTATTTGGAAATAATCTCAACCTCTGTTGCTCCCCAAATGCCATGATAACATTTGGAAACCAACTGTGAAGCATACACAAGATCTGGCATTATTTCTTATTTTGGCTGTCTAGTATTTCCAAGAAGCAAGCTTTAGACCTGTGTACCTGGATGGCACCAAACCCAGTAAAATAAAAAAAAAATGGAAAGTGTTTGAATGGCTCTAACAACAGGTTTTTGAAGATATAAAATTTCAGGTCTGCTGTCCAGTTTTTAGGACATTTGAAATATGGTACCCCAAATCCTATTTCTAGACTGTTATTTTAAAATTTGTCAACATATTAAAATGCTTTTTCACTTAGATATTTAAGAATATTATTAATCTGCAGAAAAAACTCTTCAGAAGGCTTTCAGCTTTAATGTGTTTCACAGAACATCCAGTGTGGAATGAAGGTGCAAAAATCTTGCAGTGAAAAATCTTGCAGGCTGAGTGAATGGATAAAGTGTTAGGAGGTGAGGTGTGCTTTCGGAAGACATTAGACAGTGTGATTTCAAATTTAGGACAGGTCATGCCCCCCTTTTCAAGCCAAAGCCAAGTGTTAAAGCATATGGGCACACTATGATGGACGAACTTCATCCTTAATGTCTTTTCCAGGTAAGATACTCAAAAGGTGAAATGAATGGAAAAGGACAGATGCTCAACATAGACTTCTGGATATCATACATTAAGCCTGGATAACTGTCTCTAATGTACACATACTTTACTTCTCTAAATGCTAAATATTATCCTGTCCCTATCACAGTAAATGAGCACATGTTTTGATTTATATACAGGTTTCAGTCTTCTCAGGTATGCTGCTTAAACATTAGGTCACAAGACAAAAAAAGCTGCTGCCCATTCTCCTATACCAACAGTATTCACTAAAAGTTGATGGAGCTACATGCTTTTCAAACTTGATATAAGAAGGAAAACAGGCAAAATATAGGGGAATGTGCTCAAATTCATATGCCGGATTTGAAAATTCATAGGACTCATGAGAATGGAGCAAAGCCAAAGTCTAGATGTGAGTTTTGCCAAAGGTACAAATCCCAGCTCAAATCACTCTGAAACTTTGGATATTCAAATTCCACTTCCAAATCTGCTGCTGTGCCTCAAACATAACTTGCATCTGAGGTGGGTGACAACATCATGATAGTAAGTGAGTCTATTTAAACTTTCTGTATGTTGTTTTATATCCAGCTGTTCTAGATACCTGCCTTTCAGACAGCATTTACAGCTGTCTGTTTCTTGGAAACCACTCTGGCTGGCCATTGCACGTGCTGTTTTCTCTCTAGCCGGCAGGGAATGCTGGTGTATGGAAGTAACTCATTCTCTCTAACACATGCAGACATAGTTCTTCATCTTCATCAGTTCTTCATAGTTCTTCAGTCCTTCACAAAAACATAGAAAAAATTCCCTGTGCAATCTGAGATGCATTTGTTTTTGGAACAGTGGTGCTTGGAGAAAATGCCAAACTGGTTTTCAAGTGCAGCGTATGTTTATCCTAGTCTACCCTGCTTTGCCAGACTTTTTAGCAATCTTAAAGTAGGATGTCCTATTTTACAGCATTTGCTACTATTGCTTCAGTCAAGAAGCATCATTTCATTGAAGTCGTAGAAAATCTTGCAGAAGGTGGATGAGTAAGTCTTTAACTTGCCAGCCTCTATTCTGAAGCAGATAAATGGTCCAAAGATTTCTCAGTTTGACAAGATATGATAAAGAAAAGATTTTTGTGTTCTATGATCATTTTCCCTTGTCTGACCCAGCAGGGACAACATACAGATCTATTTTAAGACATTCAGTAGTCTCAAGAGAGAGAGCCCCTTTGGCAAGCATACTTAGTTTTCCAGCAATATTGTTTTTTTTCTAGGTGAAACAGCTAAAGCCATATTTCCAAAACTTATATTCATTCTTTACACTTTACAAATGAGAAGATACCTGGGAGCAAATCCTCCAAAGCAACTGAGCTCCAAGAGAAATTTTCACGGTGATATTGTCTCCTTTGCATTCAAAAGCCACAGTCCCCAAGAACAAGTTGCTCTCACTTACTGTGCCCCTCGAGGATACCAACTGGAAATGCCTGATAAAGGAGAAAGAAGACAGATACATTTTTGGGCTGCTCTTGCAAACTGTCTGGGAGGGAAAGGAGGCAAGGCTCTTACTAGAGGCAAGTGCAGCTGCAGCAAACACAGCAGTTTTATCTGACTTTCCTTCTAAGACTATAAATCTGCTGATCATGAGGAGCATCCTCATTCTGTGACAACCATTCACAAGTTTCTGGCAAGCACTGGCATAGGGATCGCTGCCAATGTCTATAACAGCTGTAGTAGGCTGTAGCTGGAGAGCTTGGCAAGGAGTGCAGCATGGCAGTTTCTGACACCCTTTTTTTTTTTTTTTTTTTTTTGTCTCTGCCTCAGCTATGGCACCTCCAAATGCTGAGGGAGAAGTCAACCAGAAGACAGCTCAAGATCTTAAACCCTCTGCAAGAGACAGAACGCCACATGACAGGGGATGTGGTTGCTGCATAAGGCCATGTAGCATCAGAGGCCATGCATTGCAGGCTGTCAGGAAGGAGATGCCACAGCAGAAAGGGAAAAGAGCATCTCCTGACATGCCTGAGCCTGGGTTCCCACCGTGTGTCAGGTACGCCTGCTGTAACATCACAAGTGCACTGTTCCTATGTATTGCATAGGTGAAGAGTATACTGCCCCTCCTCTCTCTTCCCTTTGGATCTGTCACTGTCTGTGGCGAAGATGGCTGATCCACACATCAGTTGCTACAGTTTAAGCATCTAGAAAACCTTCAAGTTTAACCCAGCTGTACCTGTGAATCTTTTGAGCCTACCCAGGTCTGAGCAGTTGGCGAATGATAAAGAAGTTACCCTAAGGGTAACATTTCAGCTCACTATGTTGCATAACATTGCATTGCATATTTTGCGAACATCTGGGCCTTTTTCTAAGCATTGACACTACCAACTCGATATGCTCCAAATATACAGTGGAATGAAATGTCATGAAAATGTCTCTCCAATGCCAAACACAAGTTTAGAACACATAGGAACATTTTATTTGGGGGCTGAATGATTGGGGGTAGATGCAGCTGTAGAGGAAGACTATAGAGAAAGAAGAGAAGACTAAAGAAAACAGAACCATGCTGGACATGCAACCTTCTCCAAACATCTTCATGATACTAGAAATTTTAATTCATGTCCAAATAGCCATAACAACTATAACTGAAACAAGTTCACTAGAAAATAAGTAGATGGATTTACACCATCCATACATTTGTTGGTTTCAGGGTTAACTGTACCTTTGCTTGATACTGTTCACATTACCTCAGAAGAAATCCAGAAGGTTTTAAAAGGTCCATTTGCGACAAGATAGAGCCATTTATCAGCCTTACAACACAGAACAACATGCTGTCCTGATGCAGTGTCTCTGCATCTGTTTCTCTCAGAGCCTCCATCGTGCCACCCATAGCCTTCCTGTGACTTTCAGAGCACCATTCCTACTACAGCCATGGGGGATAGATTTTCCTGCCTGCAGGTTACCGTTCTCTCTTACCACAGACTGGCAGCTAATAAAAGCAGATATGTAAGTATTAGGTATGAAGGCTCCACACAGAGAAAAATGCAGGATTCTCCAGCTGCTTCTGAACCAAAGGAGGGATGAATTTCACTCTAAATAGCTCAAGCTACAAGCAATGGCCAAAGACCATAATATTTGCTGCTGCATCCTTTTAGTTGTAAACACTGATCATTCATCCTGATTGAGGTAGCTAGGCAGAGATAAGGTTAAAGAGTAGTTCCTACTGAACTATGGTCTAATTCTTTTCTTTTAGGATACAGTGGAAAACAGTGTTATTTTAAGTGACTAGTTTATCAGGAAAATGCAGCTTGCAACTGTAGTATTTCTTTTCATAAATCAGTATACATGGACTTTTAAAATATTTCTTAGGAATTACTTTTTTGATTCCAAGCCAATATTTGCTGATTTTAAAAACTGATAGCAGCTTTATGAAGAGTAATTTGGTCCAAGAACCTTTAAGAGTATGAGCACGTGTAGCAGATGGCTTTTAGCAGTAGTTGATCCATTTACCATGCGTGCAGGTTCTGCACAAGTTGTCATTCACAAATCTGGCACAGAGACATGGACCTCACGTTAACTGGTTTACTTGGGCTGCTCTTCTGCTCTTTCATGTCCTCACTAAATAGATGTCTATGTCTGCAGGAAGAATTCCTCTCTGAGATCACAAGTCTTCCTGGTACATCTAAAACTTTGTGGAAGCTTTTCACCTCAATGCTTCTCAGTGCTCCAAAGCATGTGCTTTCTCCAACAGTTGAACACTGCTGGCCTACCATGTTTGTTTCTCCAGAGGGGGCACCTGAAAAGTGCAGTATCTCTCAGGCCAGGTGACCAGCCCACAGCAGGGTCTGCACATATCCATTAGGACTATGACTGCCTGCTTTGTGTATAGCTTCTAACAGTGTATCTCCCTGTATCTTTTTTCCTCTTTCCTTCTTTTCTCTTTGTTTACTTTCCAGAAATTGCCTGAAGTGCTTCCAGACCAAGTTTACCCAGCTTCAGTTCTGATTTGACTTTTTTTTTTTTTTTTCTTCCCATAGGCAGCCTCATTTGAACCTTTCGGCAGCTTAGTGACTAAGTCTGCCGACTCGCAGCATCCCTGGAGAGCTGCCTTAGTTAGCCTATTTCTGTGCATCTCTTCAAAGAGCTTCAGCTCTGAGCTGTGGCACACTAGCAGCTTGGTCTGCTTTAAATACATAACTGAATAAACTCAATGTCAGCAAAGGAGAGCTGATAGGGCAGTTCAGCCAACAGAATGATAAATGAAGGTCTAGATTTGTGAGGGAAGTAGTTCAGGAGAGGGGGATAGGGTCTGGGAAAAAAAATCCCAGCAGAATCCAAAAATATAGCAGAGGAAGTCACCAGAGGTGAAGAATGCAATCTGAAAGGTATTGATATTTTCTGAATTTTCTAATGAAATGGAGAAACTTATTTTATTTCTTTGGGGTTTACTTGAAACATGTCATTTTGCATTAGAAATGTTTATCCCTTTAAAGTCTTCCTTACTTTTTCTTTTAAAGAAAAAAAGCAATTTTGGAGTAAAATAAAGTCTAATTTCAGGACTGATGAAACAAAATATTTCAGCTTCCATAAGTAAAACATTTCCATAAAAAAAAAAATTCTTGATATTTTTTAAACCTTTCTCCTCATTTCTTTTGCTGGACAAGATTCCTAACTTTGACTGGTTTCATAAACCGTTCTGTCTTTCCAAAACTATGGTTTTGGGTGGATTTATAGAAACGATATAATGCCAACAGACCTTGTTTAGAAGAGCAATCTCATGATTAAGACATTATACTGGGAGTCAGGATGTCCACGTAGGACTTCTGGCTTGGCAAACTGACTTCATGTTGGCCTTTCTCAAAGGTCAAATTTCAAAGGTATTCTCTGTCATGTTTTTTTTAAAAAGTGCTAGAGTAGGTTAGGCATCTAGTATGTGCATTGTTATTAGTTCTTGATTATTTCTTGACATCTTTGGTGACTTGGTGTATACACTTCTCAGTGCCGTACACCTTGGAAACTTTTTCTCACAATATATTCTTACCCTTGTTTCCTGCCTGTGAAATACCTGCTATTGCATAAAGGGTTTTTTATTACAATACAGAGTGCTGGAACCATGGACACATTTTTGTTAGGTACTGCAGGGTTAAATTTTAAGACTGAACCTCTTGCTTGGATTATTCCTAAATCCTGAGACTTTCATCTGGGCTCTTTTCTGAGGAGAGTGGGAGACAGAGATATAGACACTCTAGAGAATGACCAAGTCAATAGACTTTGCCAGTGAGCGGGTCATTACATTCTGCTCTCAGATTAGGGTAAACTAGCAAAAACCTGGGGATGTTGTGTGTTGATGTAGCTTCCCTCCTCACTTCTTTTCTCTGCAGTGCTATACTACATTCAACACTCAAAACTGTACAAATGGATCACCCAAACAACTTATTGTGTTCTGGTATCATAGCATCAAAAGCCAGTTATAATTAGTATCTGATCAGCTCATTGTACTTGCCGCATAGCAAACTAGAAGTCCAGAATACTAATTAAGATGAGAGCAAAGAAAAAACACCAGAGTTATTACATAATGTTTTAGGGAAACAAAGCCAAGCTGGAGCTAAGGAAAAGCCAAAACACTGGAGCTAGATTTCTGTAAGCCTATTTACTTGCAGATTTGGTTGGAAAAGTTCAGGCAACCTTCATTCTCTCCTTCTTCTCCTGAGATATGGCTTTCTTTTCACCCCACAGCATAAATCATTAGGCCACAGAAACTATTACTAATATCAGTCTGGAACCGCAATGGTCTTCTTGCAGACTAAAAATTAAAGATGGGGGCTGTTCCAGAGGAAGGAGCTGTCACTGTTAATCTATAGATAGGGAAGGCAAGGAAAGTGTCAGAGAGACATTTGTTCAGGGTCACAGTCATCACAGCGGAAAGACTATCACAAGATACTAACATGAATTTTATTTCTTTTCTGCCTTACTGTTTAGGGGTGTTGGTGATATTCCACACTAAGGAAACTTCGTGATATATGCTCTTAAGAGCAGGAACTGTTCTGTTGTTTGCTCACAATGCAATTGGAGATGCAACTTGACATGTATGCACGTGACCGAACTACACTAAAGGTGCCTCACTCAGCCTGGTGAATATGGTGGTAGCAGCATAAAATTCAGAATGCACTATCTGCAATGGCAGGAGGCACTGGGGCTTGAGCAGGTTCCCAAATTTAGCTTGAAGTTAACTCAGAGGCTGCAAGTGAATCTCTAGATTACAAGTTAGACATCCCGGATGCACTTTACTGACTCCCTGTGTTGCTGAAGCATTGTACACATATCTCACAATGTACACATGGTTTACATTATAACAGATTATATAAACTCACAGACCGAAGTGATAGCCTGACTTTCACAATAATATTGAGCCTTCTTTGCATTTCCTGAGAATTAAAAATTAGAGGATGTAAAGAGACTAATATGGGTGAGCTTTGAACACTGTATTTTTTAGAGCTGACAAAATGCATGCTCTCTTTATGCAAAACTCCCTTGTTGATTCAGTTATACTCAGTTATGAATTATCTTCTTTGTTAAGACCTTTTAATGACTTTTCATTGAATGATAATAGCCAGGAGGCCCAAAGCTCCCATCTTTCCAAGTAAAATGGTGTCTTTCTTAAAGCAAGGACAAGACCCTGAGTATTCTGCACCTCAGGGAAATGCTGCAACCAAATTCTCTGTGTCTCTAAGAGGAATGAGAACCAGGCCGAGAGGGGATATTCAGAGATGCCAGTGAGAAATTCCAGCAAAAGAACACATTTGCAGGAAACTAATATTTTGTCAAGCAAAGCATTTTCTGCTGAAAAATTTCTTACTAGCTCTGATCTCCCTACTGCCCAGCCCCAATGTTCTTTGGCTTGTGGTCGTGGCAGACAGGTGACATGCAGTGAATTCCCTCTTATGCTCCATCTGCAACCTCAACTTGTGGCCTGATTATTACAGAGATGCACATCCTTCTCCAGAGCAGAAGAGAGGGATTTTTCAGCAGAAGCACATTTTCCCATCATTCCTGTGCTTTCTACAGACTGACTTTTTCCACTTCACAGTGTTCTATTAATAGCAAGGTAATGGCACTGCCCACATAAAAGGCTGTCTAAACTTCTATATTGACAGAGAGAAACTTAAAATGCAAATGTATAAGTTCCTATAAAGAAAAGATCCTTAGAGTATGCTTTCTCTGTGTATACACAGGAGTGCCAAGGTTTTGGAGAAGAAAGTGAGTTCATGGTATACATACCTTTGTGAACAGTCACTACGAAAATGTCACCCCCCAAGAGACTCTCCTAGGTCAGAGTGCACACACATGTTATCTTTACTGACATTGCCTATGTTTCACCCGTTCTGCAAACAAGCAGACAAATTCAGCTTTCAGGCTGTTAACTTTTCTCAAGCAGTCAATTCTCACTGCAAATTCTTAGAAAGTCTTCTTTCATAAAATAAGTGTAATAAATGAAGCATCCTTGCTCTAATAGAGGAGTGGACCACACTTTTTTTCTTTTTTTTTTTTAAAGGGAAGGTTTTAAGTCCAAAAATGTCTTAGAGTAAAGAGTAAAGAAAAACTAAATGCTGAGGATTCAGATGCATGTGAACAATAAAAATAAAGAAAGTTCAGCTTGCTTTGGAAAAGGGAGATGCAAGCCTGAGGGTTGTTTGTGCAGTAATTTGTCATAGTGGCTTTACAAGTGTGTACCTGCCTGTTTATTCATGGATGCAACCAGAACTGTGTGTTTTCCACGGCACACTCTGGACTGCAGGTAGGAAACATAACTCACAGATAACTAGCATTGTGTTGGGAGAAAACACCCATCAAAAAGCTGCGGGAACGTTGGTGTTTTTATAAAATACGTCTTAATGGAGAAAGACTTTAGAACACAAAGTCATCCTACTAGTAACAGTATTTAACATTTCTCCTACTTCCATTAACACTAATTCTTACAGGAGGAAAAGCTGGCAAAGTTCATTTGGTTTTAATTAGAGGAGTGAAGTAATAGATGACTAGGGCTTGCAAATCAGTCAAGTTGTTTTGAGAAGTCTTCAAAGTACTTTACAAGATCTTTTCTTCTTATGATTTTGTTCTCTTAAGAAAAAAAAGTATGCTGTCTAGCTTAAATGGGGCTTGTGGTAAGCATTAGAGATGAAAGAGCAACTTTAAGTGCATTAGAAATAATGATAAATATTTTTTTTCCTATCTATCTCATTTTTTTTTCATGTTTTATGAGTTTTTTTCCAATGCATGTCTTCAGTGCACATCACCACAATATGGTCTTCTCAAATGCCAACCTATTCAACTGACAAGGAAGATAAGCTGTCACCCATTTTACCTATTTTTCTTATTGTATTTTTTTCTGTATGGCGTGAGTTACAATTAGAAAGAGTGAGAAAGGAAACAGGAGTGTCCATTTTGCTGCTTAGAATCTATACATCTGAGAAGAAAAAAAAAAGAAGAGGAGAAGAAATCTGGCTTCATTGAAATAGTCACAAAGAAGGCCATAAAGTGATTTTACTAGAGTTCAAGTCTTGGTCAATTAGATTCATGTTTGCATATATATCATTGAACAGACAGGGTCCTGCAGCAGGTGTTCAGTGGGGCAATGCTCAGTGTCACAATGGCACCTGTACCAATAAAGTGATCCCCAACCATCTGAGAAATCCTGAGAAACACTGGGAATTTTAGTGCCGCAGAGACACAACAGATGTGTTCCTTGTCTGGCCACTACTGTGCAGTCAGGGGTTGCGTTGTGCTGGCTCCAGGGGAGATTTGTCTGGGCAGCATTAATGGCAGGCTGGCTCTATCCCCTTTTTGCAAATAGCCAGATTTGGTTGCAGCTGGCTGGTGAAAGGATGCATAGCTGAGCACCTGGGGACCAAATATGCATAACTGCAGCATGCCAGAGTGGAACCATCTATTGTGGAAACCACACACGTGCCTGTGTATGAACACTCATGAAACTGTTAAAAGATGCAGCCATCGGGGATGGGGGAAAGAGAGATTCACCAAAACCCAATTTTCTGAAGTGCTCCCCAAAGTGTCTCTGGGCATTTTTTAGAGCTGCTTGATATATCAACATAATCACTTTTATCACTAATCAAATGCGTTAAGAATTGTCTATTGAGCACATCCCTGACAAGAGTTGGTTGAATTGTATTCTGTTTTTGTATTATCCATGTGATTCACAAGAACAATTAATTCATATGATAAGCCATTCTGCTATGGGACAGACACAGAAAATGCCTCAGAAAATTGCATCTCTATGAATCAATTTCGGTATTGTACTCTGAACATGCAAAGTAACATATACTTATTACTAACTACAATAAATTAATGTTGTGCAGGCATTTAAGGCAAGATATGTTGTGGAAATGCTTTTGTTCATGGGCCATATAGTTCTGTATAGACCATTCTCCTTATCCTATGTTACACCAGCTTTAGCTGATGACCTTGGTGACTTTTGACAAATGTGAAATACTAAATTATTGTAATCTGCTTTCTTGGATGGGGAATGACTACTTTATTGAAATTTATTTGGGATTGTTCTGAGGAAAAAAAAAATCCAGAAATCCCAATAGGAGATTTCAGGTCAGGAAGTATGTTGAAAGGGCAGTTCTTGAATTAAAAAATTTGGATAGCAGTGGGTACATGTTGAGATTTTTATTTTGGCATATTTGTGTTCCCCTCAATATGTGGTCCAAACTCCGTGGATAAGGATTTCAGATTTAGAGAATCTTTTAATTGTAGGCACAGGCTGGAAATCAGAACCTTCATCTATGTAACTATACGTACATTGCAAAATATTTGCACATTTGTCTGACTGCTCTGTAAGCAGACCAGGTGTTTTCAGCTCTTCCAAAGAGTCCATAAGGAAAAAGCACAGTTAGAACAATTTATTCTGTCAGTGCTTGTTCCTAGGATTCCTTAGAAATAGCTAGGGAAATACATGGTTGGCCTGTCAACATTTTCGTGGTTATTGTGATGTCTTGTTGGATGTACGACCAAAAAAATGCCAATTATATAGAAAGTTAGGAGTCTTGGGGTCCCTAAAAGCAAGAGGTAAGCAATGGGATAGATGGATTCTCTTGGAGACATCATACAGCCAATGGATACCAACTGCACAGCTTGGGTCTCTGTTTTTATGCTCTGACTTCAGTCTCTAAAATAAGTTGAATGGATTAGCTGAATGCTTCATGACAGAGTCATGAGCACAGCTATATCTTTTTCTGGTGGGAAATTAACTTTAGGACTCATAATTTTTAAGTTACTCTGAAAACAAAAAATGCCCTTGAAGACCTGTTTCAAATTTACTTTTCAGTAGAAAATGTCCATGAAGCTGTTTTTTTCACAAGGTGCTAGCTTTTCCTTGTCTGGAGTTTCTGTGTTTATGATACTCTCTGTATGTCTGAGTAGTGGGACTCAGCATGTTTCAGTAAGAATTTCTGGCCTCTGGGACATTTCTGAAAATCGGACACCCTTCTTTATTCCTTAAATTGGCACAACATAAGTAAAATCACTACTCAACCAATGTGCCCCTACACTGATATGAAGAAAACTTACATGGAGATCCTACAGCAGTTTATGGAGCTCTTAATAGGGTGTTGATTTTTTTATGTTTGGTGGGAAATGGACTGAAGCCACCACAGTCATTTCACACATCCTCCAATCAGTAAAATCTTTCAGTCATCCAAGGCTGGATTTAAACTGGCAGCCTATATGTAAAAGCTGCTATATCCCTTCGTCACTCAGCCCTTCTCTCCTTGGTTTTTATAGTCAGCAGGTGTGGGTAGGCAAGACTACGGCCTATTTCATTTGTTTCTCCTGATTTAGTGCCAGTTAGGCAGACTTCATAAAGTTGGAGGCCAGGAGGTACAACTAGATCATCAGGTCATTAAGTTTCACCCAAACACCAGTATATCAAGCCCAAAAACATGAGTGAGACTATGGTGCTTTAGGTACATGGAGAATTAAACTACGTGCCATATGTGCACAACAAGAGAGACAAAAAGTCATCAATGCTCAAGAGTTCTGCAATCCTCAGGAAGATATGAGCTGAGGAAAGTCCAGCTGATACAAGCAGACAAACACAGCCCTGTCCTGTAGAAAGAGAGAAAAGTCCCCAGAACCAGAACAGCACAGCAAGGAAAACAAGAGAGTGAGCTAAAGAGCAGCCAGAATCTTCTACCAAACTGACCTGGGGGAAATTCCTATCTTAACACCATATCTGTGATTAGTGAGGCCCTGGGTAAGAAAAGAAGAAATAGTCTCCAGGGATATCAGAAATAAAATGCTCTGTACCATTTTAAGATCTCTTTCCTTCTCCCTTCAAGTCTAGAAAAAAGGTAAAACAAAAAATAAAGGGAAAAGATTGCCTTATACAGTTTTGATAAGGGCTTATAGGGGCAACGAGAGAGACTAGGCATGTGACGCTGAGATATGATGACTGCAATGTCATTTCAAGATGAGAAATTAAACCATGGGGAAAGTGAATCCTCAGAGCAAGCAGCCCATGACATTTAGGCTGCTCTCCTGTGCCATGGCTCTTCTGACTGGAAACAACTGAATAACAAAGAGCATGTATGGAATTAATTTACTCTCAGAGCAGGGGCAAAAATAATAGTTTTTGTTGTTGTTGTTTGTACGCTACTAGGGAAAAAACATCACTCATTATGACTGGACAAGACTGCTACAGAAAAATGGACATGTAGTTTCAGGAGCCTTCCAGGCACACGACAGCTTTAGGATCTGAAACTTTGATATCTCCTTTGTTCAACATGGTACTATCAAAAAACAAAATTTAATTTCTCTCTGAAGTTGTTTATATGGCTGCTATTGTTACTGCTAATGCCACTATGTTCATTGGCATTTTGTCTAAGCAGAGACAAGGACTCTCTTGCACCATGCCATATATAAAAATGGAAAAGCCAATCCAAGGTTCATAGTTTTTGACAAATTAAGAATAGTACAAGAGACAAGCAATGTAAGCAAATATAAAAATTAAAACAATATTTAATTGTCTTCATCATCTTGTTCCTTTTCATTACACACACACACACACAAAAAGAAAACATACAAACCATGTTTTCCCTGTAATAGGTGAAAATGTTTTGGTCAAAATTCTCAACAATCAACCTTCCTGACAGTTATTTTCTTCCTTTTTTCCATATTAAAAAGCCAAGTGCACAATAGCATTGTCTATTGCTGCTATAGAGCTTTGTGTGACTTCTCTTTCACAGCTAATCTTACTGATTTTAATGGGATTTTGCAAAAAAGTTAAATCATATATGTACCTAGGTATTTACAAATCCAGCTTTGCACTTGCAGAGAATGAGCAGGAGAGTCTGTCTCACCTTTCAATTTGCCTTATGCTTTCTGGACATAAGGCAAGTCAGTAGGGCTAGTGGACTTTCTGAAACTAAGGTGTTTACGGGAATTAAGCAATAAATTGTTTGTCAGCTTGCTTTCATTCCCCCTTTTTTGTATAATGGGGTAATGTTTTGGTGACATTTTAAGTAGCAGTCTTGAGCCAACTTTATGTGGAAAGGCATTTCTTCCAGTCTACTGGAAGGTCCTTGCTGTATTGCCAGAGAAAATACAAGACTGTTTCAGACAGACAGCCCCTAAACGGCTGAATTATGTTTTTTTCTTTCCCAGAGAGAGGTGAGTTTGGGGAGGGATGTGCTAGTGAGCAGCATCAAAGAAACCCATGGATCATCTCATCTATTACACCTGGCTGACACAGTAAGCCATTTTTCATCCAATACTTCCACATTTCCCCTTCCAGTTGTTTTCCATATATAGAAGACACAGAGAACAGAATTATTTCCTGCCAATGTCTATCTAGATTCTTCCTCTGGCTGCACTCACTTCAGGGAATATACACTCACTTTTCTGAACACCACCTTCAACTACCACTTCCATAGTGAATAACTATAAAGGAAAAGAGACTTTAAAAAGAAGACAACTCAGAAACACCAGAAAATACTGGCATAACCTTAATATTTTACAAGATTTTGGATGCAAATGTAAACACAGGTTTCCTTGTGTAATGACATCACTTACACATCCAATATTATTCATACACATCATTTTGCACTAGACTGGGCTTCCTCAACAAGAAAGCACATCAAGAGAAAGATTTAAGAGAACAGTAGGGAGAAATTGGAAGGGAAAAACATGAAAATACCAAAGGCTATTTTTAAAAGAATAGAGAGAAGCAGACACAAAGTGCTGGAAAAAGTGTCGAGAAGGAAAAAGTGTAGAAGTGGAAAGGAAAGAGGAAATACAGCAAAAAAATTTACAAGTCAGAGGTCTCTGACTTGTGAGTGGAGTGAAGCTCCACTGAAGTCAGTGAAGCTGAACTGATTTCAAAGGAGTATCAGTTCCCGCTAGTTACAATGAAGAAGTAAAGAACAGGGAATTAGCTTTATAAAACAGTTAACTTTTGAATTAAATGTGATTTAGCTGACTTTTGTAAAAAAATCAGTATGAACCCCCAAATGCCCACCATTCTGCAAATGCCATCCAATTAGATTTAATATATTTCACAAAGGTTGTCATGTAGACACTCCGGGGTTGTTCCTGAGGATGTCCAGAAGTGAAGGTGAGTTTCTGGGTGTGTCCAAGTGTACCAAAGAATATCTGCAGGCAAAGTGGGATTTCTCTTTTGCATCTACTCATTCAACACAGATCATCCAAACCATGATGTTTGAATTGTCCAGAGCTCAAATTTATCACAGCAGACAGAGATAGCAGCAAATCATGCTTTCTTGCTAACACTTGCTGTGCCAGTTCATTAGAAAGTTTAGCAGGGCTCCTATCCCAGCTTTGGAGGATAGATCTATCTGACTTTTCATGGATTAAATCATAAATCAAACAAAATAAGCCCCCATAACTAAGCCTCATATAAAGTTGGCCTTTTAGAAAAGACAAGGCTGAAGTCAGCCCTGCTTTCGTCTTGGTGCGGTAGGGTCCCCCTCCAGTTCACAGCCTCTCCCCTCACTGCCCTCCAGCTGTGTTGTGGCAGCCATCCATCCATCTGGAAATGCTCCAAAGTGCAGAGGAAGCTTCGAAGGAGCAATGTGCAGCCCTCCTTTACACAGCCTGAGGAACTGAGCTAGGGACCAAGTTCAAGACCTGAACAATGCCCCTCTTGGCTAGCCATTTGAATGCAAAAAATTAATTAACAGATTAATTGTGGAGGGGGGGGGCAAATTCAGAGGAATACAGAAGTCTCCAAAAGCTTGGCAGAAAAAGTTGTAGTGCTGCTGCTGCAGCAACAGTTTAAATTTCGATTTGTTCAGACAAACAATTGCAAAACTTTATGGACATGTACTCAGGTAGCCAAAACTGCTGTGCACATCATGGCATAAGCTGTCACTGTGTGCACTAGTTGATACAGGGGGCATGGTGTAGATTTTCACAGTGACCATGCTTACAGTTAGGTCTCCTTGCTGATCTAAGTGGCAGGTGCTTAAAATGAGGAATTTTAGCATACTAGGAATTGTAGCATATTACATTTTATTGCAACATGGAAATGCATCCTCATATTAAAAACAAAGGCAGTTTGTAGCAGGCAGGTCTTTTTCTGGACGCTAAGTGCAAATTCTCAGGTTCCTGGAGGAGAGCCAGTGTTTCTCCCAGGCAAGCAGAAGACTGGTACAGCCATGTACTGTGTCTGCATGTCAGTGTCTAGCTGCCTCCTCCATTTCAGCACGTTCAGACAGCAGAAGCGCAGCTGAACTACGACATCTGCAGCAGGCTTAAGCAAGGAGAACCATTCTGGCAGGTTCAACTTCAGTTTTAGCACTATCAAAGTATCCTTTTAACATGCGGCCCTCCACATGCAGACTAAGGTCACTGTGACATGAAGCACTGGGAGCAAAGGGAAGGGGAGATGTTGAGACAATTGCCTCAAGTGAGGGGATATTAATGATTGCCTGAGGGAAAACAACAGCGGTTTCAACAATAAAATCTTGGCATTTTAGTAAGGTCCATATAGATTGGCCAAATTTGAACAGTATCCAATGCATATTTCTGAAGACCTTTCAAAGAGTCCTTTACCTAGATGGTTTTTAGGCACAGTGATTATGCACCTTTTGGCACTGGAATATGGCACAATAAATGCTGCAAATTTAATTTGACTTACCAAATTTTAGGATTAAATAAGAGGTTTTGAAACTGCCAGGGGAAAAGAACCCACATTCTTGTCCTTGCGTGCATGACCACTAAAAATAGGTCCTGACTCCTTACCTCATTCATTGCTCTCAAAAGACTGGGAGGCTGCGCATGTAGCCCTTGCTTGCAAAAGGTGTGCCAAGACCGTTCATAGGAAGTTGCTTGTGAAATAAAACTTTACAGCTAAAAATAAAACTTCATCTTTTCTCAAGTGCCTGACTTAATATTCACTCTGTTATTCTTATTATTCTAATGATTCTTCCTGTTATTTGCATAGCTGAGCCAATGTTTCCAGGCGGTTCACAAAGTTCCTCAGAAAGCTCAAGTGAGACCTGAGGTATTAGGAACTGCAGTTTTGATTCTTATTTACACTACAGCCTCACTTATAATGAATTTTAAAGTCTCTTCACACTCAAAGCAGCATGGAGGAACTTTTTTAATAGCATCAGAGGCTTTCTGAACAAATCATTATACTATTATTATTTAAAATTGCAATCTCTGTTATTAAAGTTTCTTAATTTTCCAGTAAGAACTGAGTTCTTGGTAAAAATCTACAGAAATAAAGGACATAATGAAAAGAAAGATTTTGGACAATCCTTTTGGTTATTTTGAATAATTTCTGTACTAAATAAAATAAGAAAGGAGGAGTGGTGTAGTACAATTAAAATACTTAAAGCAGGCTCTTTCTGAAGTTTATATGAAGAAATCTTATTAGCTTTTCTGTACTTGCAAAAAGTACAGAATCTGCACACCTTCTCTTTACCAATAAGCCTCCCACACCTGGTTCCAGTTGGTCAGTATAACATAACTACTCCTTTTCCACTTTATTGCTATTGTGAAAAAAAAGTACATAAGAAAAAAAAAGGTTATATTTAATATATATATTTGTCACAAATAAAATAACCTCTTGACATCTGAGGTATTTTTCTACATAAACCCTGCGCTAAAATTTTATCTTAAAATTTCAGTATAGATTTAAAAAAAAAGCAGATATCTGAATTTGCTCCTTTTCAGTCTAATTTTCATAAGTATTACTCTCTCCTGTGCCTTCTGTTCCGTTTTCTATCTCTATCTCCCCTCCATGCACACGTCCTCTCCCTTCTTTTCTGGCTGCTGCAAATGCACATTCCCTTAACATGAGAATCTCTCTAACGAAAACTCAAAACTTTTTTTTAAACTGTTATTTTCATAGGGATCTATCGAGTCCAAGAAACATGACCATACATGTGGAGATACTTGCTTAAAGACATAGTATCAGAGGTGTCTTATGTTTGAAGAGAGTCATAGGCTGAAGTGAGCTCACATCACACATTCCAGTAACACTTGCGTTGTAAGGGATGACATAATCTGAAATGGGCTTTTGATACTGGGAGCAGAGCTGATTCAGAACTTGCTGAAATCAGTAAGAGCCTCTCCACTGACCTCAGTCCTTTAATATCATCTTTAATATCATCTACAGAGGACAATTTCAATGCACACCTTCTGTTTAAAAAAGCTTATGTTGCTGTTATGTTACCTGTTCACCGCATGTTGTAAGGCTGGCATATTGTGCTTAGTGTTTATTTTCCTAAGAAATATCAGAATAGACTTTGTACCATTTTGACAGCTGAATGCAGAGACCTCTTGAGTCAATAAAGTATTGCTGATGTGCCAGAGGCTGAAAAGACTTTTCTTCATTTTGACTTTTTATTTCCACCAAATTGCCATTCACATTTCAACAAAATTAAATATCCTTCTGTTTAGGTGCCAGCAACTGATGGGAGCAGTAAGAGAAGTTAATGGAAAGTTATTGGCTGTAATACCCAAGCGAGATTAAAAAAAAAGGGGGGAAGAAATAAATAAAGGAAAGAGGGAAAGAAGAAAGAAGGACAAAAGAAAGAAAAAAGGAAAAGTCATGGTTTCCTAAAAGTCTTGTAGCTGCAACACAGAGCTACAAGTCTCATGTTCCATTCTTGAGCTGTTCCATTATATTGAGTCTTTTCTTTCCATTTAAAAAAACTCTTTTGGCTTTATAGCAATCTGTCTCAATTACAACTTTTATGTCAAATGGCTCCCAATACTGTGCTGTTTACTGTTCTGACTTTTCTTTCTCTTGCAAGAACTAGCACAAGGCCAGGTAATGCCCATCCTTACCCAGTGTGAGAAAGCTCCTCCTTCCTATGTATTCCTACTGAAGGTCAAGAGTTGGGTCCTACAAGGACAGGCAGCTCCTTTTCAGAGGGCAAGGAGATAGGATCAGGCCCAGCAGCTGGCCAGAGGGCCCCCCTGTAGCATCTGGAATGTCAGAAGGAGGAGCTGGAGACATGGCACGTTGTGATTCTGTTGGGAAATGTTAGAAGCAGGGTGGAGCATGCGGGAGAAACTATCTGGGGGAAAGGAAGAATAAAACCTCATTAGCCACTTCCCAGTAAAAAGGTCTCTGAGAGGTCTTTGAGGTCCTGTCATTAGCAATGAGTAGGCAGACTGCTGCAGTCTTGTGGAGCATCTCCGAAGCTGAATGAGCACAGGCAAGGCCAGGACCCAGCTCAGCCATCTCTGCAGACTAAACACTCAGGAAAGCACTATGGTGAGCAGCAAAAGTTTGCAAGAACAGGTTCAAAGAAAGAAATTTTACCAGGAACAATTTTAAACTACATGCTTCGGGCCTAAGTGAATGTGAATATCAGCAATGTGAACAGCTATGAGCCATTGCTTGAGGCAGGAGGGCAAGCAACAGAGCATAACTGAAAGGAGTATTAAAAGTGTAGTCTCACTGACTATAATAATTGCTGTATCTTAGTCTTTGCCAGCGGGCACAGAAAAGTATTTCAAAAGCAAATTTATAGTTCAGCACGGATGTATCTCTTTCTTTGTTGTACTTCACTTTTCAGGAAATCAGCTGGACTTTGTCTTCCTTCTGTACCAGTACAACATTGCGCATTTGGGTTTTCCCCATAAGGCTCATTTTACAGGGATGGATTGGTCCTTAAATTTGGTTCAAATCTGTCTTTAACTCCATCTAGCATCATCTTTCTGAGGTGAGCTCAAGAAATTCTGAAAGCTGTGGGTTTTATATTCCTTTCAATTTTTGGGTCTCTACAGAAATTACAATTGGCTATATATTACAGTAATCACTTCTTTAAATAGTGTTAAATTCTTATGTCAGCAGCTCTCTGTAGCAAAAAATACCATAATCTATTTACATACTGAGTTTTCAGTTTTGAATACGCCACCTTTAAGTTGCATTGAGTCTCTCCTTTTCCTAATATTTTTAGAGAGAATCCCATCTCAGGCAAATTATATAAAATCAAAAAATCATCTCTGCACTTAAAACAGATTGCAAGAAGACTTCTCACTTTTTCCTCTGGGGCTTTTTAACCAAGAAGTTTAAAATTAATTTGGGGCCATTCTGGCAATGACCTTCTGAGTCTAGTGGGCTATTTGTGTTTAAGTAAGCTGGACTACTTGAGAGATTTTTTAATTTAGGACTTGGCTAAGTGAAAAAGAGTAGGAACATTACAAAACAAGGACTGACTTCATTCCTAGTCTGTAATGCTCCTCTTTATACAAGATATTTAGCAAATCTTTGAGACTCTCTTTGTCTTCCACATGCACAAGAATCCTTGTTAC
Source organism: Tinamus guttatus (assembly GCF_059628265.1). NCBI lineage: Eukaryota > Metazoa > Chordata > Aves > Tinamiformes > Tinamidae > Tinamus > Tinamus guttatus. The sequence continues at coordinate 491,825 of NW_028289226.1, read as the reverse complement.
ATCAGTGGAGAGAAAACACCACACGTACAAAGGGAAGGGAAGCGAAGGGAAGGGAAGCGAAGGGAAGGGAAGGGAAGGGAACGGAAGGGAAAGGAAAGGAAAGGAAAGGAAGGGAAGGGAAGGGAAGGGAAGGGAAGGGAAGGGAAGGGAAGGGAAGGGAAGGGAAGGGAAATAAGCTCTGAAGCTGTTTAGAGGCTGAAGTTCAGTATCTTCACCTACCTTTGCTTTACCTTTACCTTTATGTTGACTCTTTATCCTAAGAGCTCTGCAGCCAAAACTGAGGCCTACTGAAGCACCTTATAATGTGCCCATTGCAGAAATATTGATTTCTATTTGTCTACTATTCAGTCTTGTACTGAAGATTTCTTTACATAGGGCTACATGGTAAGATTTTATTTTATTTTATTTTATGGGAAGAATTAAAACTTGGAAAATTTACTACCTGGAAGTAGGCAAGTGACAGACAATTAGTGTGATCTCCAAGATCTCCTAAAGGCCACTGTAATTCCTATGTGCACTATAGGGGCTTGTTAAAACCCCTATAGGCTCCATTGGTTGATCTTGCTTTATGACAACAATCACTAAAATATTTCAGTTCCAAGTAAAAAAACATAGAATTTATGTCTGCAAGAAAGGGCAGGACAAAGAGACGGGACGCTAAGACTGGTTCAGATTGGCACTTGTTGCCCATGACAAAATCTGTTAAAAAATTCTCTTTAAATATTAAGGGCACATCACAATAAGCAAACAATGACATTAGCTAACTTGTCACATTACTTCATTTAAAAATATTATTAATATTGATCTTCTGTATGCTTACAGCTCTCAGAAGTCGATTACTACTGGGTATGTTCCCAGAATGTTTATTGAAGCATGTCCAATATTACACTAAGAGTTAAGATGGATAAGCTAGTTATTATAAGGTAAATTTGGGTGTGACCTTGCAGCAGTACAGTAACTTTTGTGTACGTGTGGAAGCCTGTTTAGCTGTCCATATCAATTATTGAAGATCAGTCTAATTAAGTAAAGGACTTTTCCAAAGAGCAAATGCAAACTACATAATGTTCTGTACAGAACAAGCACCACCATTGGGTTTGTAAGACAACTTAAGCAGCTGGTTTACAAACAAACAGATTATATCTTAATTCAATATAACCCTTTTCAAATGAGTTGGTTTTAAACAATGAATTATATTTCTTGAAGTACACTGCTCACTACTTCACTTTTCACAAGTTCAGGTCTGGATGGACTCCCCTCGGGGTTATGGAAGACATAAAATCTCTTTTTTTGTAAGTGATTGCTTCCTTTAGACACTTTATAAGAAAACAGGAGAGGAAAGAGGAATTGACCATCTCTGACAGTGGAAAAGCTTTCTATTATACATTCAGGAATGAGTGGATATATGTAATCTCAATGCCTGGTCATAGTCCACAGAGTAGATGGAATAGAGGAGGGCACTACAGTAACTAATAGAACAAGAGAAAATAGGTATATAGAGAGTAAAGATGAGAAAGATGAATACTCATGCAGATGGTAGTTTCTGATAGGTATGGACAACTGGAAATAAAAAGGAAAATTATGCACAGAAATGTTATGGGATATCTGAAAGGAAGAAAATAGAAGATCTGGTGCCGGGCAGCCAGCAGACTGTTGCAAGAGTAAGCAAACCTTGGTATAATAATGGCTGGAATAGGGATCAGGAGATAGGTGTTGTTTCACAAAAATATATTTAATGACATGGATAAATAAAAAAAACTGTGACTATCTGGTTACCACCATGTCAAATGGAGATGGGAGACAACTGGGTTACTGAATGGAGTCATATTTTGATATGAATAAAGATCCATGTAACATTAATAGAGAAAAAAATCTGCTGAGCATTGTGTCATTTTAAGATACTTTAACCTTCCAATTTTATTTTGGAGAACAAATTTTACCAATAATGTCAGAGCCCATAGTGGTACTTGACAAGCTTTCTCTCTGCTGCTGTTGTGAAGCCAGCAAGAGGAGATGTTATCCTAGACTTGTTTTTATTGAGCAACAAGCAAAAGAAAGGCAGACTATTCAGAGAAATAACCGAAGCTTGAATGCACATGAGCGGATTCATCTTAAATTAAAGAGATAGGTAGGCAAAATAAATTCATATATAACTAAGGGCAAAACTCAGTGAAGTAAGAGAAACAGTGACATGTTCTGGTCTGAGAATTTCCAGGACTTGAATGTGGGGGAAGACTAGTATATTTTTGAATTAAGGTACACTGTATTGTCTGGAACTTATGTCAGACCTGTGTTTGGAGAAAGGCTTCACAGATAACCCTACCTCAAGATGGGATAACAGGCATAATCATAAATCCTAAAAGATCCATCTTCAAAGAAGATGTCTCTGAGAAAACTGCTTTAGAGCTAGGGAATTGTTGGGCAATTATGAAAATTTTGCAGTAAACTTCTTTAGAAAATTCAACTAATTTATAATTCAACTACTTAAATAGCAAAAGACTCTTCATCAATGAAAATATTAAAGAGGATAAGGGAAAAAATGTAAAATTTTTGTTAAAAATATAGAAAGTATGTGACAAAACAGCACAAGAACTGTCAGATTTTCCAGTAAGCATGTAAGCAGTAAACATTTTCCAAATTTGCATGTTTGTCATTTTTCGTTTTCTTTTCTTTTTTTTTTAATGTTGTCTATCAGATACAGAAATGGGTTAAAGCCTTGTCTTGAGCTGAGAAACAAAAAGTCTGGAGATACTTGAATCTCACTGTTTTGTTTGGAGTGGGACAAGCCTTCAGAACTAAGTAGCCCCATTACCTGATAGAAAACACCTTTTTTTTTTTTTTCATAGACATCATCCATATGACTTTATCTTTCAATAGTGTATCCCTAGAGCATGGATAAACCCCCGTCTGAAAGACAAGTTACTTAAGGAGAGAGTAGGGAGGAGGAGATGTAAAGAACAGCTAGGAAAACATAAGAATACAGAGGACGATAGATAAACTGGAGCCTGCAGGAGACAGATACTGACATTCGTTTTGTGGGTTTTCTGAAGGACCACAAACAGTTGTTCTCAGACTGACAAAGACCATTCTAAGATGGTTTCTCACGTGAAGACTTTGGTTCTACGTCAGATGACCAATAAATCTATTTCAGAAAAGTTAACTGGCTAGCTGCAACTTCATTCTTTCTGATAATCCATCCAGAGGGACCTGTGTTGATTCAGGTTTCTTTCTGTTGGGACCGGGACCATGGAAATAGAATGTGTGACAATCACAGCAGAAGTTGTCCACCAGATTTTAAAGCTGCAGCCAACTTCAAGAGTTATGTCAGGAGGTTGCATCAGGGCTGGAGTCAAGAGCAAGATGTGTCTTTGTCACAAATGCACAATGGGGATTACTACATTGGAGGTGGAGGCAAAAACATTCCTGTGCTGTAGTGAAAGGATTAGCTTTTGGACTGATATCTTCAACTATTTTCATGAATGATCTTGGCATGATAATAGGAATGCACAGGAATGCATTAATCAAACTTTTTTATGAGAATTTGGCATATTGCCAGTACGGCAGAGGATCAAACTGCCATACATGAAGAACTGAAGTAAGGCTTAGATAAAAGAAGTGTAGTAGGTCATGCACTTACGAACTAACGATAACAGCTGCTGGTCTAAACTGGGAACTCTCCAGTAGAAGATAATTCAGGAAAACCTGAAAACGCTGGTCAATAAAGCACAGTCAAGAGCTACCATGTGAAGCAGCTATGAAGAAAACTGCTGCATGCCCTCTTCCCATTCAAAATAGGAAAGGGTTAGTACAGTGTAGAAGGCTAGGGCAACATTGTTTTGGAAATTTTTGTAGAGCATTATTCACCCATGTTTTAAAAAAAGGAATTCAAAGAGAAACAAACACACAGATCCATTAATACTATAGTTTCTACAGCTTGGTGAGCTTGGTCCCACACACTTGTTCGTGCTCATGCAACCATGTAGTGAAACACAACAGGGAAGAAACAACAATTTCTGAGACTAATATTATCATATAAGATTTTAGGATGTAGTTCTTGGTGAACACACAACACAACAACATCCTACTTAGGCATAAGGCTTAGAAGACTCCTTGTTTTGTGCAATACGATGGTGAATGATTAACTGAGCAAGACGTGCTAGGTCTGTTACTGGTACCCCTGTCTTGGAGGATGATATTTCACTGACTCTCACCATGCAAAAGCAAGAGACATGAAACAAAATCATCAACTGGCAGCACAAAGGGAGCACCTCATGCAACACACAGTTAAACTGTGGGACTTTGCACCAATCACTCTCACTTGCCAAAAGCTAAAAAAGGCTCAAAAGGTGATTAGACAAATAAACGGAAGAGAAGCCCAGCAAGGGTTTTGCATTTAATGCAAAGATAGCATTTCTTTCTCAGGAAGTCCATGTGACAGATTGTTGGAGGCTGGGAAAACATTGCGGGAAATACCATTACCCATTGCCCTGTTCTGATATTCTTCTCTGGGCACCCGCTACTGGCCCCTGCTGGAGACAAGATCCTAGGCTGGTTGGACCTTTGGTCTGACCTAGAACAGGCAATCTTACATTTTCATGAAACATAATTAAGCTAACTCGTAACAAAGAAAACAATAAATGCATCTCTCTCCTAGCCTTTCAGAGATAAACTTCCTTCCTAAAACAAATGAGGCTCTATGTGTTTATATGAACTTCAGATATCAATAACATCAATAATATTGTGTCCAGTTCTGGGCTCCACAGTACAAGAGGGATGTGGAGCTGCTGGAGAGAGTCCAGCGCAGGGCCACAAGGATGATCAGGGGCCTGGAACATCTGCCCTACGAGGAAAGGCTGAGGGAGCTGGGCCTGTTCAGCCTGGAGAAGAGAAGGCTGAGAGGGGATCTAATCAGTGTATATAAGTACCTCAAGGGAGGGAGTGCAGAGGATGGTGCTGGTCTCTTTTCAGTGGTGGCCACTGATAGGACTAGAGGAAACGGCCGGAAACTGAAGCACCAAAAGTTCCATAGGAACTTAAGGAAAAATTTCTTAACAGTGAGGGTGACAGAGCACTGGAACAGGCTGCCCAGAGAGGTTGTGGAGTCTCCTTCTCTGGAGATCTTCAAAACCCGCTTGGATGCAGTCCTGTGCCACGTGCTCCAGGTGACCCTGCGTGTGCAGGGGGGTTGGACTAGATGATCTCTAGAGGTCCCTTCCAACCCTAAGCATTCTATGATTCTATGATTCTATGATCAACACACTAATGGAAAACTTGTAATAGTAATTAGCATGAGCAAAACAGTAGCTTATAATGACTTCTAACTTCTTTGAAGATATCCACACACGCAAATTTGCAAAGACTCCCAAATTCCCTAAAAATAGTCTCCTACTTCCATATCTAAGCATCTGTTGTTTATTCAGAGGTGGCAAGAACTCCAGACAACTTTAATTTTCTCCAATCTGCATTAATATTCTCATTACTAGTAACACAGAAGCTTAGAAGCACAGCCAATGCCTCCAACCTTGACATGAGGAATGAGCAAGGAGAATAAAACAGATGGATACTGAAAAAAAATGTATTTCCTTTTCTCTTCAAACTTGATAATGGTTCAGATGTTTTCTTTTCAAATTATGGACTAAACCTGTTTCTTTAACACTGATGGCTTAGCTGTGTGCAATTTGCTGTCTTTACCCATGCTGCTTATGGGAATGTATTCATGAAAAATAAACCACTCCTATAAATGAAATATATGTTTATAGGGTTGATGTTATCTTCTGCTTCATAAATAGTGTACCATGCTGACAAGCTCTGACAAGATAAAACAAGTGTCCATAAAAATCTTTGGTCTGGGAAAATTCTGCTTCTGAATGTAAAAGCTACCTCTTGCCACAGCAGGGGCCACAGACTTTCTGAAGCCATGCAGGCTGCACTTTCAAGACTACGATTGAACACTCATGTTAGTAGCTGAAGGCTTCCAGAAGTGAAACTCCAGTGCAAGTACATGAATAAATGCTGAAGTCTCTGCAAAGACTGACAGCAAACAGGAGATGATGCCTGTTGGTTAACTGTTGAAATTTGGGAAGCAAAGGAAGCAAAGATCATGTAAAAAAATGATCCAGTCTCTGGGTTTTAAAATCTTGCAAAGGAAGTTGTTTATATGTATATAAGTATGATAACACCCAGAATGTCTTTCTAGCTAAGAGAAGGTGGGTGTGGTAGCATGTAGAATAAACAAAAACAGATTGGATTGCCTGCAAATTCTTTGTAAGATTTCTTTCTCCTCTCTTGCTGGTATTTTTTTTTCTACTTTCAGACTCTAGCTTTTTAGTATTAAACAGCTCTGAAAGGTATATATTTAATCACAACAAATTTACCATATATTTACTGACCTATGCAATTTCTTTACATTAAGTTATTTACTGTGATAACCAGTATGGACTTTTGCACATCAGCTGCAATCCAAGTTGGCAAAAATTTCATATGCCAGACAATACTATGGTGCCATAGCCTAAGTGCCTCCTCACTGGTGAAGCTTAAAATGGAGTTTTCTCAAGCACAGAGAGGTGCTCAGAGCTCTTTAATAGTCACTCATGCAGATATTAAGCATGGTAGAGTAAGCGTGCTGAATGCCTGAGACTGAGTTAGAAGAATACTGTATAAACAATGCTAACAGTAATATTATATGTTACATATAACACCTGGTACTGTAACAGGCTTATTCCCATTTTGTATGTGGAGACCAAGCAGGCTGCTGTAATCTGAGAAGAAACATCTGGTTCGCTAGATTTTGCTCTTTCTTTCCTAAACGCAAAATTGAAGAGAAGAGAAAGGAAAGGAAAGGAAAGGAAAGGAAAGGAAAGGAAAGGAAAGGAAAGGAAAGGAAAGGAAAGGAAAGGAAAGGAAAGGAAAGGAAAGGAAAGGAAAGGAAAGGAAAGGAAAGGAAAGGAAAGGAAAGGAAAGGAAAGGAAAGGAAAGGAAAGGAAAGGAAAGGAAAGGAAGGAAAGGAAAGGAAAGGAAAGGAAAGGAAAGGAAAGGAAAAGAAAAGAAAGGAGAGGAAAGGAGAGGAAAGGAGAGGAAAGGAGAGGAAAGGAGAGGAAAGGAAAGGAAAGGAAAGGAAAGGAAAGGAAAGGAAAGGAAAGGAAAGGAAAGGAAAGGAAAGGAAAGGAAAGGAAAGGAGAGGAAAGGAGAAAAGAAGAGAGAAGAGAAGAGAACACAAGACAAGACAAGACAAGACAAGACAAGACAAGACAAGACAAGACAAGACAAGACAAGAAAAGAAAAGAAAAGAAAAGAAAAGAAAAGAAAATCTCCCAAACCTCACCCTTTCAAATGCCCATGGAAATGTCCAATAATTATCTGCCTTTTTAAAATTAGCAGAGTATCACTTGGTTGTGATTAAACTCATTTCAAACCTGTTTCTCAGGATATGCCACTATTAAATTCCACACTATTCTTCACTTGAACACTTTCAGCATACAATAATAGAAAAAAAATACATTTATTCCAGGTGCTTTCTTGGCAGAACTTGACAGTCAAGTCTGTTTATCCTTTGCGCCGTCTCCCTATCCCACTTCAAATTTTGTTATTCTATAATCCTCCAGGGTAGCCCTGTCTCTTTCTCATGTAAGAGATGGCTGGGGAGGGAAGAAGCTTTAATGAAAAGAGAGGAGTACGGATTGGAGCCACAAAATGAATCCAAATACGGCCTTTGTTTTCTTATTTTGAAGTTGATCCATACGTATCATAACACAGACCCTTCCGTAATCACTGCCCCATTAAAATGACATTTAGAGCCTCAAATATTCTGCCTTTTTTTTTTCTTTTTATGGGACTTATTCATTTGTTTGCATGCTTAGTTATTAGCTAATATTGTGCCAAGTATTGTATAAAGCACAAAGGAAAACATATTATTTTCTTCAAAAGACTTTCAGCATAAGTAGAGAGGCAAAGAGCAGAAACATAAGCACTGTGGCCCAGGAGATACTGAAAATTAAGGCCACAATGCTCAAAATATCTTAGGTTTCTGTATGTTTGTTTAGCCATTTTCATGGGATTGTGATTGGCAGGTGCTGAAGGTGCATATAAGTCTTAAGAGGGGCCACTAAAACCAAATGTGCTCCAAGTATTCGATCACTTTTAAAATCTTGATATTGGATTTTTTTTGTACACTCCTTTAGCTTCATTTGACACTTCAATAATAGGTAGACTTTATTAAATATGGGAAGATATCTGTCAAATCTTCAGAAAAAATAAGTTTTATCTGTAGGCAGTTTTTCACAGAATGGTTAAGTTTGGAAGGGACCTCTAGAGATCATCTAGTCCTATCCCCTGCTCAAGCAGGGACACCTAGAGGATGTGGCATAGGCTCACATCCAGGCAAGTTTTGAAGATCTCCATAGAAGGAGAATCCACAACCTCTCTGGGCAGCCTGTTCCAGTGCTCTGTCACACTCAAAGTAAAGAAGTTCTTCCTCACATGGAGGTGGAACTTCCTGTGTTTCAATTTGCACCCATTATCCCTTGTCCTGTCACTGGCCACCACTGAGAAGAGTTTGGCTCCATCCTCTCTAAATTCTCCCCTAAGGTACTTGTACATGATCAGATCTCCTCTCAATTTTCTCTAGGCTAAACAGGCCCAGCTCACTTAGTCTTTCCTCATACGATAGATGTTCCAGTCCCTTGATCACCTTTGTTGCCCTACGCTGGACCCCCTCTAGAAGTTCCACATCCCTCTTGTACTGGGGAGCCCAGAACTGCACACAGTACTCATGATGTGCTCTCACTAGAGCTGAGTAGAGGGGCAGGATCCCCTCCCTCGACCTGCTGGCAACGCTCCTCCTGATGCAGGCCCGGATTCCATTGGCCTTCTCGGCCATGAGGGCACACTGCTGCCTCATGGTTAACTTGTTGTCAACCAGGGCTCCCAAATCCCTCTCCATGGAGCTACTTTCCAGCAGGTGAACCCCTAATCTGTACTGGGTCAGGTGCAGGACCTTGTGCTTGTCCTTGTTGAACCTCATTTTTGTTACCAATTAACAACTTCTCAACCCAAGACGCAATGTTAGAAGGGCTTATACATTTTCTGTTTGAAGAGGAGTATGAGTACAACAAGAATACCACTAAATTTTGGACCAAAAAGACTATTAGAAACAAAATGATACAAAATGCAAGACCAAGCCAATGGATATATCCAGGGAGGAGAATAGTATGAGCAAATCATCCATTAACTTCAGAATTTCCATTTGAGTGATAGCTCAGATCTCAAAAGCTGAACCACTGAGTTAGCCTCTTATCTATTATATATTTTATTCTACCTCTTACCTCATTTACCACTGAAATGCTTTAGTACAACCTATTAGATTAGGACATCTGTTTTGTGTTCTGGGTAAATTTTTATTAATAATGTACTTCACTGAACTGAATTCAAATTAACAAGGTAATTGTATCTGGAAACAAATCTGGAAAGAGGATACAGTGTATCCTCCTTCTGTTTTTCATTTAATTAATTTGAATTGTGGACAGAATCTTACATGAAAAAAAAAACCCTCCCTCCTTAGTTTTATTTGACTAATGAAGGCAGAGCCTTGCCCTACAGAGGCATAACGCACAAAAAAAGTGGTAATACAAATTGCTTTTCATGCTGTCAAGCCTCAGATTGCTCAGCAGAAAATCTCAAGTGTGTTGCTCTGCAATGGAAGGGTGACTCCTCTGCCCTGCATGACAATCAGAAAACCACTGTACTTAAAATGTCATAAGGGAACGTTTTATATCACAGAGCATTTTTAATCACAGTTTTTCTCTCTGTTTTAAAAATGCAATGAACAGTTGGATAGATAAGCAGACAGCACTGGATGTTTTCTACCTTGATTTCAGCAAGGCTTTGACACTGTTTCCGATAACATCCTCATCGGCAAGTCCTAGAAGTGGATGAGCGGACAGTGAGGTACAACAAGAACTAGCAGTGTCCCCCAGTGGTCTCTGGATCCAGTCTTGTTCAACTTATTCATCAGTTCCTCTGGAGGAAGGAACAGGGTGCTGCCTCAGCAAGCTTGCTGAAGATAAAAAACTGGGAGGAGTAACTAATACACCAGAGGACTATGCAGTCATTCAGAGGGACCTCAGTGCTGGATCTCAAGGCTAAGGGATCTCAAAGCTGGGTAGAGAAGAACCTCCTGAAGCTCAGTAAAGGCAAAAGCATCGAGGATTAACCCCATGCAATAGTACAGCCTGGGGTATGATCTGCTCAGAGCAGCTCTGCAGAGAAAGATATTGGACTCCTGGATGACAACAAATTGACTATAAGCCAGCAATATGGCCTTGTGGCCAAGAAGGCCAATGGTCTCCTGGACTACATTAGGAAGAGCATTGCCTGCAGTTTGACAGAGGTGATCCTCCTGCTCTACTCAGCCCTGGACAGGCTGCATTGAGTGCTGTGTCCAGTTCTGGGCTCCTCAGTGCAAAAGCGACAAGGAGCTACTTGAGCAAGTCCACCGGAGGATACTAAGATGATGAAGGGACTGAAGCATTTATTGTACAAGGAAAGGCTGAGGGAGCTAGGACTCTTCAGCCTGGAGAAGACTTAGAGAGGATCTTATCAATGTTTATAAGAATCTGAAGAGAGGCCATAAAGAGGATGGGACCACAATCTTCTCAGTGCTGCCCAGTAACAGGATGAGAGGCTGTGGAGTCTCTTTCTTTAGAGATATTCAAAACTGGTCTGGACACAATACTGTGCCATGTGCTCTGGGTGATCCCGGAGCTTGAGCAGGGTGCGTTGGATTACACGATCTCCAGGAGTCTCTTCCAGCCTCAACCATTCTGTGATTCTGTATAAAATCCTTTCATCTCCTAAACCAAATGAATATTAAAAGCACGATCTATACTCCACAGAATTTTAAATTCTCTCTCTTGAACATAAGGGATTCACAGTGTCCATCTTGGTCTTCCAGAGACCATGTCAGGTCTCCTACACAGATCGATCATATTGGGGATTCTTGACATTTCTGAAGTTGCAAGATAAAGGAAGAAATGATACCCAAAAGAAAAACAAGGAATATTTCTGACCTTCACTATGGGCACATGCAATTATTTAAAAAAAGATTTTACGGGGGTGGGTAGCTGCAAAATTGTTCTACACTGGGAAAACAAAAGATTATTCTGTTATAAAAATATTTTCTGTTTCACAGAACAGTTCTTTAAATACTTGCTAGGAAACATGTTTTCAGAGGTATAACTACTATAGAACGGTATTACATGCACTCACTCATCATTTGTCTACAGGCAAACAAATTATAACTTTCCACAGCAGAAAAAGCCCACATTTTTAAATCTGGATACCTAAATTAAGCACTCATATTTATCGGCCTGTAGAAATGGATTTATTTCCTGAAGTGCTGACTAGCCAGAAGCTCCTAATGACTTTTGAAAAGCTCAGCCCTCCTTCACTTAGCAACTCTGATATGGAATCAGGAAGCCAACTTTGGATACCTGGGCTGGAAAATGTTAGTGGCCTATAAATATGATCATACAGCAGACACAGAGCAATTAAAGTTCCAAGGAAATAATATGTATGCTAGACATGCATCTGTCTAGCTAGCTATCTCATTATTCATACACACCCATACAGTCCTGATTGCCCACCCACCACAAAATTAGCACCAGGGCCATGAAATACATCTGTCTTCACTTAATTCTGGTCCCTTTCTGCTAGACAAAGTTAGCTACCTAAGCGAACCTTAGGTCTATATACATGCCTTGAAATTGGAAAGTAAATGATATATTACGCTATTTTGCCCAACCCTGGTTACCTCACCAAGAATTTCTCCACCCATCTTGGCACCATCTTTTCAAGACAGGAAGCACAAAATTGTGACCACATGAGGTAAAGGTGGTGCCCCAAAAAAGCCACAAGGACTCTAAATTTAAGCCTGCCATAAATGCTTTGAAAATGATGACACACAAAGAAGGAGAAGCTATGAGGAAAGAAACACCTTAATTTTGAAAAACCACAATGGTCCACCCAGCACTTTTAGAGCTTTGCGCTGAGGCATGAATTAACCACAGGCAGTGTTTTTAACCTACCAAACACAGACATTCAATCTTTGTAGCTTGGCAGTTGCTTAAAATGGGATAGATGTGTCTTACAACATAATGTGGACATGTCTATATCTGTTTTAAAAAAAAAAAAAAAAAGATATTTGCAGCCCAGTAGGCTGGGCATCTGATTCTACACATATCTGGGATTCCTCAAGGCAGGTTGGTGACTTTCATTCTGGAAGGCAAAATTCAGTACACCCACTAGGTATCTGATTTCACAAAATAGGGTTCACCACCTCATCATAACTTGGCTCCTCCAAAATGAGGCATCCAAAACAAAGCAGTCAGTGTGAAAATTTAGGCCCAGAGTTTGTGATTTCAAAGCTTTTGTGGGTTGGTCTTATTCTACAGAAAGGTGCTGACACCCTATTTAACTGTGACTGTAATTAAATTCATTTATTGCATCATTCATTATTCATTTGTATTCATTAGTCAATCATTGTTGTTAATTAAATGCTCTTTGGACTCTCTTTTCATTTAAATAACACTCTTCAAAGGGCAAGCAAATAATGTGAGGTGTCTTCTGGAATATTACACTATCCAGAATCAGTGCTGAGTAGAAAACTGTTATGTAGATTAAGCTAAACTCTTCACTGTGTTACTGAAGTGCTGACTAGTGTTTCTTCCATAGATATGTTTTTGAGGAACTTTCAAGTGCTGCTGAATGTGACCATCAAGTTAAGTTGAAAATAAAAGTCCACTTTCTGGTTTCTGCTTCCCCTCAAATCAGTCACAGTCTAATCACTGCTTTCCTTGGGAACAGAACCTTTTTTTTTTTTCATTTGCATACACTGAAAGACAGAGTGAAATTATAGAAGGAATAGAAAAAAATCAAATGGAAACTAAACTCCCAAGATATAGTTTAGAGGCATTTGCAGATTG